>NC_085019.1:6015603-6208103 GCF_963692335.1 Osmerus eperlanus
AGGGATTTCAACACAGCTAACCCAGCGAGAAGCTTTACAGAAATCATCATGTTATCGATATGGCGCATGGAGACTGACAGAGAGCTTTTTCGTGTGTGTGCGGGTGTGCTTGCGTGTGTGTGTGTATATGAAAAAGCGGAGTCTGCAATAATGCGCTGTTTTAAAGAGGGGACATAAAAGCGAGCTGTGTGCATTGAAAATGCTTTTAGTAGACGCACGCAGGAACGCTCTCTCTCTCTCTCTCTCTCTCTCTCTCTCTCTCTCTCTCTCTCTCTCTGCAAAAGTGAAATCTTGAGGGAGAGAGGGAAGGGAGTTGGAAGTGTGACCAAAGGAGAAACAGACGAAGCCTCTCAACTCCTATAGTCCATGGGCTGTGTGCCTGTGTGTGTTTGCGCGCGCGTGTGTGTGTCCACATCAGAACAGGCAGCGTCCGTGTGGATACGTGTACATGTTCATGTCATGCGTACCGTATGTGGTGTCGCCACATGAACACTCATCTGCGTAAGTGACCCGGTCTCCCCCCTGTTCTTTCTCTGCCCTCGACACCCCCCCCCCCCCCCAACTCCTCAGTGTCCTCCTCATGAGACCAGCACATTACGGCCCACATCCAAAACAACAGATGGCTTAAGGGAGATATGGGCTCAGTGTCAATACGGTCTCCTGCCGGCCACATTCGATCTAGGGTTTCACCGACAGTGAAAAGGATGTCTAGCTGCTTGACTCCTACTGCTGCTCAGCCATTTTAACCGCCGGCAACCCAAATGCCAATCACTTATCTCCACTGATCCGTAAGCACCAATCAGGGATGAATTGCCTGGCCTCTCAGGCCAAACCCCTCCAGTGGTCCTGGTCCTTCCTAAAGAGTAGCATAATTATCGTTCTTTATGCACTTGCTCTTCTGCAACTGAAAGCACTTCCCATCAGATCGCACAGTAGGGGAGGTGAAACCCTTTCACCATGCAGTGATTTCTTCAAAAGACATTATGTCGGAGCATAAATAGTGCAACCACTTTCTTTCCCGGAGCTGTTTATTTTTAAAAAAGCTTTTGGATTGAACAGGACCCTAGGCCCATAGCCAATCAGAGGGCTCGTTCAGGCCTATACATACATCCAGAAGATTACCAGACTGGAAGCTGTGTGGGAGAATCTGACATCTAACTGACAAATCCCACCTAATACTTTGCTGTCCAGCAAGCTGTAATAACTGGCAATCTGTACAGTTCCTGGTAATAGGAAAGAAGAGTGTATGTGTGTTGTGTGTATGTGTGGTGTGTGTGTGTGTGTGTGTGTGTGTGTGTGTGTGTGTGTGTGTGTGTGTGGCTTGTGGCTCGTTTCCACCAGGGAAATGTGTGATCCCTGCGCTGTTCCGTTGAGAGGAAACCTCCCTTGAGATGTTGACGGGAAACCTAAGTAGATCCTCACGTTAAGTGATACTCGTTCAAAGCTTCCCAAACTATATGTTCCTCTATTACTCTCTACTACATTTTCCACACTCCCAACGGTTCTTCAGCGTTCACCCCGTAGAGGGAGCCCGATTCCACACGAAACCCGCGCCGGGTCCAAGCAACAACCATGAAGTCTATTTGCCCGCTGCAAACCATACTGCGCAACAAAGCCAAGTTACTGCCAAAGGCCGAGTGCATGGACACGCACACACATCAGTCAAATAACAGAAAGAGGGCCACGGGCTTTTTTTGTGCAGTGGCCGGTTTGGAGAAGCACTCGGCAGGGAGTGTGCAGCGGAGGTGCAGTAACGTCCACAGAAACCACCGGGGGAGGTGCTATATGCGAGCGACGGGTACTTCCAAATCTAAAATTTAAAGCCTATATTTAGAGGTAAGAGAGAGGGGAGAGATAGGTGACTATAAGGTGGCCCTAAACAACAAAAACCTTTCAGAAGCCAGTCGATGACGATAGCAAAACGGCTGTACTACTGCATTAGTTGTCGAATTTCACATTGAGACAACGAAACCGATTTGAAGCCTGGGTAGAGCACTCGCCAACACGCAGACAATACCAAACCGCACGCACGGCAAATTGGGCTGCCTTCCATTTGAGGAAACGCGAAAAGTGCGGGAATGAAAGGTTCCAGTGGGTCAATGCATCCCTTGAGTACAGATTTCAAATTCAGATTGTGATTGATAAATAAATCATCTCCAGTCGGGGAAAGATGAGAGCCTTTCATTTGAAGCGCGACCGACACAGAGAGCCCAGTGCTCGTGCTCGTGTCCGTCGACACATTTTAAAGTAAGCTGCTGTAGGCTACAAAGGAATCTAGTTCCTAACTCACGGGCTGTTATTTTAGGCATCTTGCGTGTCCCCGACTTACCTATTGTTTACAAACATCTGGGGCAAGCAGGGATAACTCATAGGCCCCGTGTAGACTAATAAACTGGAAAGGTTGAGACTGAAGAGTAAAGGTAGTGTATATGTCCCATGGGACCCATTTGCCCCTCGTTTAGGTTTTGGCACAGAGTATGGAATTCAGTGACGAGGTGTCGCGAACTTAAGGTCCATTGACTTGCAGGGGCAGCCTTGACTTAACATCAGGGTTGTCTGGCAATATCAAATTAGCAATGATAAGACTCAACTATCGCTGATCCTAATCACAGAATCAACACCTATCCACTGTTGGCTGATGATCGCATTGCAACTGAATATGCAGCCGGAAAAGCACAAACCGCACCGTGTCCTCCATCAAAAACTTCTGCGCGCCACTTCAGCACTGGACAGCTCCACGACCCTGGCAGTTTCTGAACATACGCCTCCAGCTCATATTGCCGCTGTATGCAACCTCAGGCTACCGCAAACAAGTGCAAAAGTACTGCGGGTGCAGTCTTCCCCAAAACAGCACCTTTGCAGTTTATTCCAGTGTATGCAAGTGTGATTTTTGCTACCTCTTCACATTAACAAACGTAAACAGCTGATGTGTATATAATGGTTTTCACTTGTATGTAATAGTAAGCACGAGTTTCTAGTGCAGTCCAGGGCACGTCCTCATTTGTGAAGTGGGAGAGAGAGAGGTGTCTTCCGCGTGCACGCTATAGCATGTAATGCTCGGGGGGGGGGGGGGGTGCATGTGTATTTTACTGATGTGGTCTACAGTGAGCCCCGTGTTCTTTCATCGCACCATTAATCACGATGGGTGAGAAAGGGAGGAGGGCGCGAGGACAGAGGACCACACAGAGGTTAAACGTTTTTTTTTGGACATATCAAATGTTATCCACTCCCTCTAATGTACACGGAGAAACCTCTGCAGTACCATACTCCTCAAATCCCGTGGCTATAAGGGACCATGCGCAACATGGCTAATGAGCATTGGACCAGGGACCTTCATCCTCCAGGTGAATAACCTAACCTGTAGAAGCCTAGCCTGTGGAAATAAAATGAGGTCAGAGATAATGACACATAACATAGTCTCTGAAGTGACTCACAGTAACTACCACTGGCATCACATATGCCATGCATAATACACGTTTTTCTTATATACATGTGTGTTCGTGTATGTGGCTTGTGTGTGTGGATTAGAAGCATTTTCAGTTAAGATTAGGGTATTGCCAGCACACCCCGCTGCGTAAAGAGTGGTGTGTGTGTGTGTGTGTGGGGGGGGGGGGGTTCTCTCACAAAGAGCACCCATTCTGAGGAGACAGCCACGTGAATGGGCCGACGGAGATGTATGGTCTAATCAATAAACGGATACGCACATCCAAGCTTGCGAGGCTAAGCAAAAAAAAAAATGAGAGAAAGAGAGGAAAGCGACCCCATCCAATAGTTTTAGTGCTTTTACTCCCAATCGAAGTCTTAAAAGGGCTAGCACAAACATCCCCAAGCCCAACACCCCCCTTTCGTTCTTTCTCTTCTTTTAGACCGCTGCTCCTCGTGCTGCGCTGCAGCAGAAATCGGCGCGCAGTCAGCTACTATCGGCACTGCAGTGCTACGCTATAGCACAAGGAGAGAAGGGGGAGGGAGGGAGTAGAAAAGGGGGGAGTGGAAAAAGAGGGGCGCTCTGGAACGATAATAAGCAATCCAGCGCGCACCCCTGCATCCGTGATAATAAAACAGCTAGCGTGTCACTGGTGATGGAGAGTTAGAAGGATTCAAGGGTGGCACCGAAAAGTGATGACGACATTTTGCCTACCCGCTACTACACTCTTCAGTTGAGCAGCTTTCTGAGATTCAAACGGATTCGGGGGCATCTTCTGTCAATTATATAATCGATGCAATTGAAGGATTTCCTCCAGAAGCCCTGTTTATAAGACTCCCACATTCTATCACACATCCCGGGGTCTAAAATAATTCTGGTCTATTTCAGTTTATAATTCCACGCTCACAGTTTATCATTACCGGTATTTAAGATTTTTTTGTGGATTCATAAGGACTCCTGCCCTTACCTACTGATCAGCTCAATTGGAATTTAAAACATGTTTCTGTCATCTGTCATCTTTTGTCATAGCTGCCAGAAATCCATCACACTTCCCTCCCCTCTCCTATGCCGGTTCCAGATCCCTCTAAGATTAGTAGGACTACATGCCTCTACAGTAGACCAGACCTCCTCTACAGTAGACCAGACCTCCTCTACAGTAGACCAGACCTCCTCTACACTGGAGACGTGACCAAAAGGTCACCCTTAAATCCAAATCAACCTCTTTGCCAGGAGGACACAAGGATTACACCGTCCACCCACTGGCTTTTAGCAGACCAGAAAGCCTTCCTTTTGAGTGGTCCATGACACAGGTATGAATGGGGTCTGTTGACCCTGCATCTATCCAGGCTAAACTAGGAACCAGTCAACACCCACTGGTCAATGAGCCATCTTCCTGGGTCCGAGTCAATGAAGGAATACACTTTAACACACAATAATCCAGGTCACAGCTCGTCTATGTCTCCGTTTAATTGATATGGATTTTAGAGACAACTATGCATTGGGATTGTGGAGGCATATTATGGGATGGAAGAGAGAAAGGAAATAGGGAGGACTAGAGAGGATGTGTGATGAGTTTCTTGAGTAAGAAGAAACATTTGGACTTCATACCATGAGACTGTGTAAAAACGATTTAAAGGAGAATGTTAAACAAACGTTGTATGCTAGTGTGGCACATGACGTCAATCTCCCCTGTTTTGACACAAACAAACAACCGATTACATTGCTATATTGGCCGAGGCCTGTTATATCGGTGTACAGCATGTTTTATCCACGCCTTCCTACCTGCTTCAGTTCAACAGATCCGCCTCGCTTCAGCTCTGCTAGGAATACGTACCTCTGTAGATTTAGCCTCAATCTCTCCTGGTCCCAATCCATACTTCAACATAAGGGTGCTGAAAGGTCTAAATACAAGTAGCTATACCTCCCTTAGATCAGTTAGACACTCACAGTCAAACACATTCCATCCATGAGGATACCTTCCTCACGTTGATGACTCCTATCTGGCCTATTCCTAATACTGGCTCAATCTGTTTCATACCAGGAACAGTGTCCTGGTAGACATAGAGTCACAGTCACTGTGTGCAAATGTGTGAAGGTGTTAATGGTTGTCTGGGCTGCAGGTGTGATACACACAGAACAATGGTTGTAACAAGTAACACATTAGGTCCAAACATTTAGAATCTGGAAATCATCAATATAAAAGTAATAGTATATGGTATATTCAGTAACGGTAACATAAACTGGCTGGTGGCCTGTATAGATCTTGTAAACACTATAATAGTTATACATTGTTGAATGAAAGCCAATGCCTGCATGAGTTCAGGGGGCCTACAAGGCCTCCAGCGTTCTCTGCAAGGTCACCATTGAGATGGGGTCCCCAGGACTTGATGCTGCATGACCTCCGTTCCAACTAAGCACTGTCACCAAACAGGCTGTGGTGTAATGCGCTGACAATTCAATCAACAGGATTACCCATGCAGTCATCCAAATTAGGACTACAGTTTACTGCTTGCATAAGGATGTTAATCTTTGCCAGTTCGCCTGAATGTTGGGGGGGGGGGGGGGGCATTCATAGGAAGAGAGAGAGAGAGAGAATGATCGCCCAATAGATAGAGTGAGACAGACAGTGTGTGTGTGAGAGAGAGAGAGAGAGAGAGAGAGAGAGAGAGAGAGAGGAGGGGGGGGGGGGGACAGACAGTGAAAGGGAGCGAACAAGAGAGGGAGGGAGAGAGAGACTGAAAAAAGGAGAGCGAGAGTGAAGAGAGTGAAAGGAAAGGATGCTGAGAGATGCGCACCAGGTTAGGCCAAGTGACCGGTAGACAAGTGCGCAATGTAATGCGCTAAAAGAGACGTATGCGCTCATCGGGAGTGTATATATATATATTATATACATATGTCGTATTTCACGAACAATCAAAAGGATTTAATCAAGCATGGGAAATGGGGGGGGGGGGGGATGCAGTAAACTGGAGTCGCAGCCATAACAGGAGTAGTGCGTAAAATGGAAAAGGAGAACGAGAGGGTTTGGGGACGAACTAAGAGGTAGAACAGCAGTGCACCTTAACACTTCAGATTCAACAGTCCCACACTGGACGGCGTAGATCTAACTTTTGGAGAAGTCCAGCTCCTAGTAAGAAGCTGGAACTAGTGTTTTGCATCCAATGCATGTGGCTACTTTAGGAATGAGTTAGGGAATAACTTTTGAAGTGATTATGCAGGCAGGGACATTTTTTACTAGACCACCTGACACCGTATCTAGGGCCATTCCATTCCATTCTAGGTCATGCAAATTCAAGGGGACTTACCCGGGCTTGTTTGGATGAATAGGGATCCTCAAAAAGTGCCCACATAAAGGGCTGCCAGACAGCCCACCAACTGGCCTTGCGGCCGTCCTCTTGCAGGCATAGCCGCTTCAGGTCCCCGTCGCCTCCGGTCAAAGCTGGATCGTCATCCGGAAGCTCCGGTTCGGGGGTTTCAAAGCTGTCCAATGCTTCTTCGGCGTCCCTGTGTTGCCGGTAGTTCATCCAGCAGCATGCTTCCACGTCCGTCTCGTCAATGCCCCAGAAGGCGAGCTCCTCTTCGAAAGAGCGGACCGCACACATTGTTGGGACAGTGCAGCTTTCCTGTGCGGTAATAGTTGAGTATGAACGCAAAGGTGGCAGGGTGGCGATCAAAGAAGAACTCGTCGGATTTGGGGTCGTAGTCGAAGTTGCTAAATGCGTCCGGTTCGGTGAGCCATGATAAGCGGGTACCAGGGAGAGTTTTGAGGGTGCTCCGATAGGTCTCGTGTCGCAACCCTCCACAGTTTATCACAATTTTCTCGCTGTCTGGCGCACAAGTCATGTCTGCAGTGTAACATGCTTTATTGGACGACTTGTTCCCCACCCCTGCGTCCTTTCAACGAGGAGGCACACACCGAACTGAAGAGAGAGGGACAAGAATGGAGAGGAGCGAGGACGAAGGGAGAGGAGCAGGGTGGAGGGGGTGGGAGGAGTCAAAGAGAGGGAGAGAGAGGTAGAGGGAGAGAGAGAGAGAAGAGAGAAGAGAGAGGAGAGGAGGGATAGAGAGAGAGAGAGGAGAGAGAGAAGAGGAGAGAGAGAGATGAGAGAGAAGAGAGAGAGAGGTATAAATAATTATACGCGTGATTGAGTTGAACATCATTTTCATTTTCTTCAGAAAAAAGAAAACATCCCAATTTACTGTAGTAGACATACACCAGCCATCTACAACTAAGGTTACAGGAGTTGAAGCAACGTTGACAGTTTTGTGAAAACTTACTAAAGGAGCATCTGACCTTAGATTTGAACTTCATTGTAGTTTGCTCAGTCCATAGAGCAAGTGTTTTTGGGAAACTAGGGCATTGTAATGTGTAGCTATGAATGAGCCTAAATATCACACAGGAACAAGTTGAGCAACATTATTATAGCAATTCAAAGGAACTGTAGTTATTTAAACTAAAACAAAGAAACATGTGTGGACTGCATCAGAACTACTGAAGCTCAAATGAGTACATATAGACTAACCTAGTTCTCGACGCTCTCAGTATCACACAGCTGGTTTCCATCAGCTAATCACATCGCTCCCCAGTCTCTTTCTGCAACCCAGGCACCTCGTGGGGATCTGCTGAGCTCTGGGAAGCCCGGCTGAGAGCCCAGACTCCTCTGCCACACCCCTGAGCTGGCCTGCCTGCCTGTCTGCCTGCCTTCCTCACTTCCCTTCTCATTCCTTCCCTTTTCATCGTTCCTTCCTTTATTCCCACTGTTCATGTTCAAAGGCTAGTTCAATTAAAGAAGGTATTTCGAGTATCGCTCCCCACCCAATAGTACATATTTATTAATTCATTAATGATGAATATTTGAATGTAGTGGGACCTCAACCAACAGTGATCATGATAATGTGTGATTTCAGAATAAACAGGTGTAACAGACCCTTCCGACCCATAGACATAGCCTGAGTGCAGTAATCTTTCAGAACTAGAAATAATGACTGAGTGGAGGCAACTTCAACCATAGCAGTACCAACATGTATAGCAATGCACATACACACACACACACATAGCTCTCTCTCTCCTCTCTTTCTTTCTCTCTCTCTCTCTCTCTCTCTCTTCTCTCTCTCTCTCTCCTCTCTCTCTCTCTCTCTCTCTCTCTCTCTCTCTCTCTCTCTCTCTCTCTCTCTCTCTCTCCCCCTCGCTCTCCCCATCTCCTGTATCTTTTCAGCATAGCCCCACACGTTCTGCTCTGCCTTTCACTGTCTTCCAATCTACTAAAACACTTTCTTCAATTAGAGCAGAGCCAGATGAATATGACAGTGATTCACGCCCACCCCCTCCCTCCTCCCTCCATCGACTTCTCTATCACACTCCCTCTCTAAGTTCCGGGCCATCCAATGGGAGAGAAGGAAGAGTCG
Source organism: Osmerus eperlanus (assembly GCF_963692335.1). Lineage (NCBI taxonomy): Eukaryota > Metazoa > Chordata > Actinopteri > Osmeriformes > Osmeridae > Osmerus > Osmerus eperlanus. The sequence goes on from NC_085019.1 coordinate 6,024,434, forward strand.
AGGGGGAGGAGGGGAAGGGGGTGGCTACAGGCAGAACGATTATTTGCTGAGCTCCACAAAATGGGGAGAAAAGACTGCAGACCATTAGTGTAACCTGCTCTCTCTCTCACTTTCTCTCTCTTTCTTTCCCTCCTCTCATTTTCCATCTCAAATTCTGTTGCTCTCTCCATTCCTCTCCCTCCATCGCACCACTATTTCCCCTTATCTTTTCTTCTCCCTATGCCTCAGTACGGGTCTAATATGCCATCCATTCAGTACAGTCTGTTACTCCTGTATTCACCCCTTATATGTCCATGGGACGTTCGCTCTGCACGATGCTTTGACTTCCAGCTCTCTAGTGAAGACACACTCACACACCGAGAGAGAGAGAGAGAGAGAGAGAGAGAGAGAGAGAGAGAGAGAGAGAGAGAGAGAGAGAGAGAGAGAGAGAGGTGAACTGTAAACAGAGCGCAGGACTGAGTGAGTGAATGGTCATCTGCTGCAGTGGAAACGAGAATGAGACTGCCTCTCTCTTACTGCCACCTCTGTCTCTGAAGCTACCTCTGCAGTCTTTCCCTCTCTTTGTCTCTGTCTTTCGCTCTCGGTTTCTGAATAGCCCTGTCATTCCAGTCACATTTTGTCCTTACCCTACACACAAAGTACTATACATGCTCAACTCTTGCTCCTCCCTCTCACTATCTCTCTCTCTCTCTTTCACTCACCCTCCTCCCTCCTATTCTCACTCCAGTTCCGCATAACGGAATCAGATTTCATTGGATGAGATTCCTTCTCTCTATTCCGTAGCGTCCCCTCTGTCACCCTCTCTCCTGTTCCTTATCTCTGAGTTTTCTCCCCTTCTCTGTTTATGTCCTTTACCTGCTCCAGTGACGGTGCCTCACTCATCACATTTACTGCCATTTTCCCCTCTCCCGTTCTCCTTTAAGTCTACTTCTATCTATTCGCTATCTCCCCATCTCTCCTCCCCGTGTCCTTTCTCTTCCCTGTGTCATCTCCCACATCTTTCTACCTCCCCCCCCTCTCTCTCTCTCTCTCTCTCTCTCTCTCTCTCTCTCTCTCTCTCTCTCTCTCTCTCTCTCTCTCTGTTATTCTCCATTAGTTCAAAGCCTCTCTCCCTCTCTTCTCCTGATGTCCTCTGTGCTGCCATCTCATACCACCACTTCATTAAGTCTGGGCAAACTGCCACACCAGGGTCCAGCAAGGAGGAGGGAAGCCTGATGAACAAGGGAGAGGGAGGGGGCAGCTTTATTCTAAGTGTAGAGAGGGAGATGAAGGGAATATTTATGTAGGCTAAGGCCTGCAGTTTCTTTGGTCCTATAGGTCTGAATAGCCTTGCGGTTGGGTTCAGTGCCATGGACAGCTTCTTAATCCTACCACAAAGCGACATCTGGTTGCATCAGCCGGGGGAAAAGGTATCACAAGATATTTATTTGTTTGCTTGGGAGGTTTTGTAATGAGCAATGCCTGACAATGAGCATGACAATGGTCATGTGTTAATATTGCTCATGTCAATAATGTTTTATGCATCTATGAGACATCACAACATAAAATATAAATTTATAAGGTGTAGACTCTACTAATGTAAATCATACTTAGTTAAGGTACAAACTGTACTATTTTTTTTTAGAATATGACAATATATTACAAACCATAATTACAAGTTTTATCATTGTAGCTCACAAACATGATCAAACTTAAGCTCATTTCTGCTGTGTCTGATTCATTACATTCTGACATTCTCCTTTAAATATTGTAATGTCAGTCATTTGAATGATCATACCCAAGAGATCATACACTAGACAAAGACGTTAAATTGTTCGCTGTAAATTTCAGCACCATCGATAGCTCTGTCCTGTATGATGACTCGGTGAATAAACTATTTCTCTCTCTCTCTCTCTCTCTCTCTCTCTCTCTCTCTCTCTCTCTCTCTCTCTCTCTCTCTCTCTCTCTCTCACACAATCTCTTTTTCTCTTCATCTCTCTCACTCTCTGTCTCTCTCTCACTCTCTCTCCCCCCCACACACACTCAGTTAATTAAGTTAACATGCTGAGTAAGGTGATATGAAGTCCTTCACCGTATGAGAATGATAGAGGGAGCAAGCAGAACATGCACAAGCAAACACATACACACACACACTTTCTATTGAGGCAGGTTATAATACAATGACTAAACGAACAAAAGTACAATAAGTTGTGACATTGCACCATCAGACAGAATAGTGGAGGATCAGGAATAAGAGGAGGAAAAAGAAATAAAAAATCATTGATAGTCTTGTAACAAAAAAAGCTAAAAAGGTAAATTATACATGATATGTTGACACATAAAAAAGATAGAGGGAGTGAAAAGGAGATGGAGGGAGAGAGAAAGAGAGGGAGGACAAGAGTGGGATGAAGAGAGAAAGAAAGAAATAGACAGTGATAAATTGGAAGGTATGCTGACTGAGCAAATAAGCTTCCACTGGAAAACAGGAAAATCATCTGGGAAACATGATCTCTAGAGAGAGAGAGAGAGATAGAGAGAGAGAGAGGGGGAATGAAAGGGATAGAGTAAGAGAAAGAAAGAGAGGGAGGGAGGAAGCAAATGAGTGAGGGACGAAAAGGTAGAGACTAAAAGACAGACAGCCATAGAGAGAGAGAAAGAGAGAAAGAGAAATCAGAGCAATAGAAAAAGAGGGGGAACAAATGCACTGCTACAAAAAAGAGGGAAAGGGTTAAGGAAAGAAAGAGAGAAGGATGGTGTGATTGTAGTGGAGGGAGGAGGGACTGTGTGTGGGACATCAAAGAGGAGAAAAAAAAGAGAAAGAACATATACCTGTAAGAGGAGAGTGAGAAGCAACAATGATATTGAGGAGGATGAGGAATGTTGTAGGATACAGTTGAGGAACTGCATCCAGACAATCCAGATGTAGAGAGAGAGAAGGGGGGAGAGAGAGAGAGAGAGAGAGAGAGAGAGAGAGAGAGAGAGAGAGAGAGAGAGAGAAGAGATCCGTCTACATAGATCTGTCTTACATCAGTATCTGACTGCCTTGTGTGCTGTCCTGAATCTGCATCTCTCTCTCTTGCTCTGCAGTGCTTCCCATTATCCTCCCCCACCTCCTGCGATGTAGTGCACAAGAGACATCTAGGGGACATTCATGAGTACTACGGGCCCAGAAAATACTGCAGTCCCCCCCCCCCCACACACACACACTCACACACACTCCCTCACTATCATTCAGATGTAATAATTGACTGCCTATTTGAATTTGGCAATCAGCAATCCCGGTGAATGTACAAAATATTACTGTGATAAAGAAATGTGTGCATGTTTTCATTGTTTGTTCATGGTTGCTCATGTGTAGTACTTACTTTCTCTTTGGCCCTCTCTCTCTCTCTCTCTCTCTCTGTTCTCCCCGTGTCAGGACTATGAATGCTGTGCTCTCTTGCTCCCGAAAAACAGTGTTGATGAATGGGCAACTAGAACCCGAGAGGGAGGGGTGGAGAGAGACAGGTACAGTATGGATGAATAATAAATAGAGAGGGAGAATAGAGAGAAACGCTCAGGCAAACAAACTCACACACAAGCGCACAGACTCTGCGACAGGAAATTAATGACCTGGAGCAATCCTTTGGTGGAGAGAGAACCTCTCTCTCACACATACAAATACACATTACAAACGCAGCTATCCTCAATCACAAATTAATCTGTGTACATCTGATACAGTGCTGTAGTGGAAAATACCCCCCGCACACATACACACACACACAGACCAATCCACTAGGGTTTGTGGTTTGACCACTAGGTCTATAAACAATGTTCTCCAGATACAGTATGAGAGAGAAGGGGAGAGATAGAGGTGAACAGAGAATCATAGAAAGAAGAGAAGGATATAGGAAAGAGGATGAGACGTGAGAAAGATTTGGTAGAGAAGCCCTGTCAGTTCTGATTCCAGTCAGTCTATTCCCTTATTTAGACCTAATAATATTCTTTAGATAGCTTGAACCCACCCCCCTCTCCCTTCCACTCATCTCTCATTGAAACCTAATTAATAACACTGCCCTTCCTGGTTAATTACCTCCCCTTTATAGTCCTGCGTTATGTGCTCGGGGATTACAGAGAGAGGGAGTGGGAGCAAGGAGGAGGGGTCGAAGGAGGGATATAACTGTGTTAAGCCAAATCACATGTGAACTTGATGGAACCTATTCTTAGTGGTTGGAGTGAGATAGGAGATTGGGAGGTTGTGAAGGTGGACAATGGGATTGTTGATTGAACAGTCCAGCATTATACTAGAAACAGGTGTGCGCCGTACAGACAAAGCGCTGTCTATTTCTAAGGCCCTGCATGAGTTTTAGTAACTGATGGAATTTGTGTGTCTGCCTGAGTGCAAGTGTGTATGAGTGTGTGTGTGTGTGTGTTGTGTGTACTTGATTAAACCAGAGCATTAAGTCCTCTGATCAAAATACACAAGGTTATTTTCTAGGTTACTACTCCCCATCTAGAAATGGGAGAACGCACACACACACACATTGCGACTGGACTGGTTTTGGCTAATGTGTTAGCTGTGTGGGTGAATACAAACATGCAGTTAAATCACTGACAGAAGAATTAATCAGATGTTGGCACCCCTCAATCACTATTATTTTTATATGTTGCTTATAGTCCAATAATAATATCACCTTACATCGATAAATCAATGAGACCACCCTGGCCATCCTCAAATGCTGCCAGGGTGTTTATTGCTCATCTCATTGGTGATCAAAAAGACATTGATAAATGTGATTTCTTGTGATGCTGACCCAAAAAACAAAAACAAAATGACAATAATAATAATCTTTGAGAAAACATTATTTTTGAGCTCAAACATTGTGGCCCCAACATTGTGGCCCCTTCATCCTCAGACCAGCACCTTCTTTTTCCCTCCGTAGGTTTGGCTCTCTGCCAGGTACATCTTGGGGACCTCCAGGATGCTCCTGAGGAGCCCTCTCTGGGCCCCCTCAGCTCCATCCCTGGCCTGAACTGCTGCACTCCCCCACCCTTGCATGGCCCCCAATTGTGGCCCAGTGGGGCCAGGCTGAGGGGCAGGAACAGTAAAAGAGCTGCGGTACACACTGTACTTCCCTGCATAGGGCAGTGTCACAACAGGAGGGGGCAAACGTGGGCCACAGGACACCCTGGGAGGGGCCTTGTGGGGCGGCAGGTGGCTGTGGGCGGAGCTCTTTAATAGGCCGAGGCGGGAGGGAAGGGCATCCAGGCTGGCTGGGGTGATCTCAGACCTGAAGGAGGGGTGGGAGAGAGAACGAGAGAGGGTGGGAGGGTGAGAGAGGGTTAGAAGTTGAGGACAGGGGGGGTTGTTCATAGAACAGACACTGAAAGGGGCACCCCCCTGTCGTGTTATTCTTAAATAACAAGCGTGAGTCAACTGTTATCTTCAAACGTGACTTTATTGTAAGCCTGGAACATTGGCCTCAAGCCTCTCACTCCCGCCCCTGTGTCACCGTAATCTGACTCCCCCTATACACAACAACCATCTTACAGATACCTATCCATTGGGTTCCTATTTATATCTACATCTAAATACATATTTTATTAGAGACTACATATTATATACAATAATACCCCACCCCACCCCGCGCCCCCCACCCCCAACTCTCTGGAGAAAAAGGCACCTGCTATAGGGTCTGTAGTCCTCATGAGAAGTGCTGACAAATGGAATCCTTAAACTTGGTACATGATTCAGCTGTCCATGAATTGTCTAGAGAAAGAAAAAAAAACATAGATAACATTTTATACTCCATTCAGGACTAGTAAAGTATAGGCGATTGTCTTTAATATCCCCGAGAGGGTAGTCTGGGTTACAGCCAGCAGTAAAGAATAATACTACATATATCACATGCATAAACACTATACAGTGTAAAAAAAACAACAGTGATTAATATCAAACATTGCAAAGCCTGCAGTTACATAGCATAACAAAAAACAGTCACATGACCATGTTAGTGCAAATAAAGAAGTGGGTCTTCCCAACATCTAACTCCATCCTTCTTGAAAGATAAACTCAGTAAAAGACATTTTATCACTTCCATCCATCAATTACAGACACAGTATGAGAGTCTGACTTCTAGATGGCTATTTGTGCTTCCTCTCACCCTGAGTGTGTTATAGTTGTCCAGTTGGGGGCACTCTTGAGCTGCCAGGCCCTTGAAGCTGTCCTGCATTTCACTCACTGGTCGGGAGAGCAAACGGACCGATTCACAGTTCCTTAGCTGAGGGCAAAGAAGGATGCTTTGGATATCTCTGGCCTCAAACCTTAGTAGATACATCCATCAGGTATACACTTCGTATGTAGGCTAAACACTTTATTCAAGTTGACAACAACATTGTCATGTTGTAGAATATTGTAACATGAGATAAAGTCAACCTCTGCATGCATGCAACACACACACACACACACACACACACAGACAGACAGACAGACAGACAGACAGACAAACATGCATGCACACAAACACACAGACACGCACAGAGAAACACACATGCACGCATTTATGTGCAACTCACCTTTTGGGACAGCTCATTTATGTAATGGATGTTCCAGTGTGGTGGGGCCCGTGGGTACCGTGTGGTGGCCAGTGGCCCTGTAAGAGGCTTGCTGTTATAATCAGTGCGCGAAGTGACAGAGAAGCGATTCGCATCTGAGACCAGTGGCAAGCCCTGGAGGACAGGGGGGAGAGGCAATCCCTAAGGGGGGAGAGAAACAGCAGCCGAAATAGGTGGTTGTGTAGGGTAGTGGTCGATTCTATCCAATACTTGAGTGTAGAGTTAAATAAACAATATTTTTGTTAACTTATTTCAGTTGAAAAGTGTTTTGAGAATACAAACCTTGCGACTCTCGACAAAGAATGGCGGAGGCTGCGTGTAAATGTGTCCGATTCCACTGCTTGTCTGCCTGACTTTCTGTAGCTCTTCCATTTGCAAACCCGTTGCAAGAACGTCACTGCTGTGAACTAGTCAAAACACATTTACCGTTTAATAATGAAACAAAGAGGTTATAAGTATCTATGGCGGCATTTATACACGGGAAATGGGCTACCGGACGTAAATAAAAATCGTAATAAGCAGCTGTAAAATGAGATGTCAAAAGTTTCCTTTTAGCCCTTGTTAGTTTAGCACCCCGGCGTTGTTTAGTTGTCGTCATGGAGATACAGGAAGATACTGTTCGCTGGTGCGCGAGTTGGTGCCATGTTCAATTTCGCAGAGGGCACCATACCTATAAAGTGGCGTTACGCTACTATGCATGCTAATAATGTATTTAAACCCACAAATAAAAACCGTTAAAAAATCGAACTAATGAGCTTGGTGCCATGGGAGCAATTAATTAAACATACAGTAACTATTTCAATTGTGGTGCTCCAATAATTGCTATTGATTAGATTAGATTTGGTTTTGGACCTAGTTTCTGGATTTCATATTCCCTGTAAATCCTTGTGTCTTTCTAACCTGTGTGTAGGGTTCTGTGTAAACTCCACAGATACAGCTCTTGTCTGGTGAGAGGAACCGCCTTCTAGACACAACCCCTGCAGGGGTCTGGATTAATAGGGTACTGGTTTATAGAGGGGCAGGGAATTGTGAGGGAAGGAACAAGGCAGCTTAAGGGAGAACACTGGTCAAGGATCTTCTGTTTTTCCACTAAACCTATTTATTTGATGCACTTCCAAATCATTATCTGTGCTGAACTCAGACAAGCTCACCCAGCTCCAGGCCTTCTATGGGACAACGTATGGGAATAGTAGGCAGTGCTTTATTATACAAGTATATCAGTGTGAATAATTTAGAAGGTAACCAACACTGGAGTACTGTGGAACACTGTCTGGTGTACACATCAGCGGTGTTGTGGAGCAACCCTTCTTCCAATGGTTAAATCGCAATTACAAGAAGGATATGTGTATGATAGATGCAACTTATGGGTTCTGAAATACATTTGTAAGAGGATCACAGCTATATATGTTTAGAAGTTGGAGCAACTGTTCAGTCCTCATATCGTTTGTCTTTGGACAAAATCTATGTGAGGCCTTCGGTTGAATGATAACAGCCTTATCATTTAACTGAACTGAGTAAGTCATTAATTTACTCTCAGTGTGCTGGCTGTACTGGTTGGTCTTTGTTACTTATCAAAGTAACTGTGGTGTTGTCACAGTTAATCGTGATCATAATGGTGTCTTTCACAAGTCTATGAGTTGAGCACACAGAGGCTGATTGTGTGCAGTGGGGATGTAAAGGGCTGATGTTTTATGTGAACTTCTATTTAAAAGCTCATCCCTACACAAGGTGTGCTGTAGGTGTTGCTAACAGTCTCATAATCTGTCAGAGCGTGAGATCCAGCCCATCTGTGGAAGAGAATGTGGGCGTTAGTGACGCACACAAACACACACACACAATCACACACACGTGCAAACATAGTGTTTTATGGAGAAACATGATCTGACTGTGTCCACATTTTTCTTTGTCTCTCTCATCCCGTTATTACTTGTTCACCTGGGCTGCATTTCCCGAAAGCGTCGTAAACCTAAGTTGATCGTAGAATCCATCGTATGACGAATCTTAGTTTTATATTAGCCTACTCCTTACGAGCATGTTTGGGAAACGCATGTAAGAAATATCGATGGTTTCATTATTTTGCTCGATCGTTGCTACGATCCATCGTTATCGGGAAACGCAGCCCTGGAAGGTGTTCCTTAGCATTTCCACATCCTGCAGATAATGGAGGAAGAAGAATGAATAATAACATGGAATCTAATGCTTATGGTGTACTCAAAGACAAACGGAACAACATCAATATATTGGTCATGTCTGGGTTTTAGTTCCGTTTAAGTTCTCCCAAGTCACTTCCGCACTGTATCATAATACAACAATAGGAGTCTGATCAGGAGCCTGATTGAGGGGTCGTTAGACTGACAGCATGAGTGTTGAGGATGAGACAGATGGTCATTTCCAACTCTGCCTACAATGAACAACTGTCTGACATTACTTTGTGGCAGAAAATACCATCAGGATTCAAAACTGAGAGAGAGGGATAGCTTGTGTACACTTCTGGGTTCAGTATGATTTGAAATGTGTTTAGTCTGTTCGTTTAGGCTGGTACTAATGCAGGAATAAGTTCACTATTTCACTCTCCCTCTGTCTAGCTTTATCTTTGGGGCCTGGACTTGACCTTCATCTACCGTTTTTCATTTCTCTTGGACTGGGACACATCTGGAACCAGGAGGCCTGTTTGCTCCCACAACTAAGAGACAGAGAGAGGAGAGAGCAAGTGGAAAGGAAGGAGGAAGAGGACATTTTGGAAAGAGAAACCCTGAAACAGAGAGAGTACATGAGATAAATGAAGAGAAGAGGAGAAAGAGAGACAATGGGGAACTGGGAGATGTCAAGCAGGGGGCTGGGTGGTGGTGGGGGGAGGGGGGGAGGGATTTTCTTATGAATCATTTAAACTAATAAAGAGGCTTTTAGACTGAAGTCAGATGTTTGCTTTCTGCTAAACCTGATAATTAAGTGCTTGTTCTCAGCCTCTGACTTGAAGGTTTTTAAGTCTGTTGCAGGTATATATCAAAACACAAATCTTTTACAATAGAATAGAAGAAATGTCATATAAAAAAAGTAGAAATGTCATATAAAAAAAAGGAATGTATACATGTATATCTTGGGTATCTTAGAATGAAGCAAGTGCTGGGGCAAATCTAGACTGTGTATCAGTCTGGTGGGGTGTCAGGTGACTGAGCGGTTAGAGAATCGGGCTAGTAATCAGAAGGTTGCCAGTTCGATTCCCGGCTGTGTCAAAAATGACGTGTCCTTGGGCAAGGCACTTCACCCTACTTGCCTCGGGGAGAATGTCCCTGTACTTACTGTAAATTACTAAATGTAAAATGACTAAATGTGTATGTCTACCCCAAAGTTCAGAGAAGCCAAGGCCACTTAGTGTAGTCTAATTAGAGATAAGAACACTCAATACAACAAATACATCATGTTTAATGGAAGACTGAATAACAGAATCTCACAGAATATCCAGATGTTTCTATTCCTTGGTTTTACTTATGTATATGTTTAATTATGCATTGACAAACTGCCTGAATTAACTTATAAGAGCATCTGTACATCAGGAAAACTGGGTCAGCAAGCTAACTTTAATTAGTTAAATAACTATTTCCTTGATTGAAACTATACCTTGATGGCTGGATCATGAAAGCTTTAGCTTGGAGATTTTTTTCTCATCACAGTAGGGAACTAATTTCCATAAGACATGATAGAAGTTACTAAACCGTTTATTCTCTGGCACTGTGATGGGTAAATATGAAGTTCTTGATATTAATGTTCCATGCAAAACAAAGGTTTTAAGGAGTTCAGTTAAATTCAATTTTTATTCAGTTAGAATGAACAAAGGTTCGAAAAGGTTCTGGACCACCATCCGGCAACTCAGGAGGGGGAAGCAGTGCACTGTCAACGCTGTATATGGTGGGGATGGTGCGCTGCTGACCTCGATGGGGGACGTCCTGGATCGGTGGAAGGAATACTTTGAAGACCTCCTTAATCCCACCAACACGCGTTCCGACGTGGAGGCAGAGTCTGGGGACATTGGGGGGGCCCTTCTATCGCTGGGGCTGAGGTCGCCGAGGTGGTTGAAAAGCTCCGCGGTGGCAAGGCCCCTGGGGTGGATGAGGTCCGCCCGGAGTTCCTTAAGGCTCTGGATGTTGTAGGGCTGTCTTGGTTGACACGACTCTGCAACATCGCGTGGACATCAGGGACAGTGCCTCTGGACTGGCAGACCGGGGTGGTGGTTCCCCTCTTTAAAAAGGGGGACCGGAGGGTGTGCTCCAACTTTAGGGGGATCACACTCCTCAGCCTCCCTGGGAAAGTCTATTCAGGGGTGCTGGAGAGGAGGGTCCGTCAGATTGTCGAACCTCGGATTGAGGAGGAGCAATGTGGTTTTCGTCCTGGCCCGTGGAACTGTGGACCAGCTCTATACCCTCGGCAGGGTTCTGGAGGGTGCATGGGAGTTCGCCCAACCAGTCTACACATGTTTTGTGGATTTGGAAAAGGCGTTCGACCGTGTCCCTCGGGGGCTCATGTGGGGGGTGCTCCGGGAGTACAGGGTACCGGACTCCCTGATCTGGGCTGTTCGGTCCCTGTACGACCGGTGCCAGAGTTTGGTCCGCATTGCCGGTAGTAAGTCGAACTTGTTCCCGGTGAGGGTTGGACTCCGCCAGGGCTGCCCTTTGTCACCGATTCTGTTCATAACTTATATGGACAGAATTTCTAGGCGCAGCCAGGGCGTTGAGGGGGTCCGGTTTGGTGACCTCAGGATCGGGTCGCTGCTTTTTGCGGATGATGTGGTCCTGTTGGCTTCATCGGGCCGTGACCTCCAGCTCTCACTGGAGCGGTTCGCAACCGAATGCGAAGCGGCTGGGAATCAGCACCTCCAAATCTGAGGCCATGGTTATCGACCGGAAAAAGGTGGAGTGCAATCTCCGGGTCGGGAGGAGATCTTGTCCCAAGCGGAGGAGTTCAAGTATCTCAGGGTCTTGTTCACGAGTGAGGGAAGGATGGAGCGCGAGATCGACAGGCGGATCGGTGCGGCGTCCGCAGTGATGCGAGCTCTGCATCGGTCCGTCGTGGTGAAGAAGGAGCTGAGTCGAAAGGCGAAGCTCTCTATTTACCAGTCGATCTACGTTCCTACCCTCACCTATGGTCACGAACTGTGGGTAGTGACCGAAAGAACGAGATCGCGAATACAAGCGGCCGAAATGAGTTTTCTCCGCAGGGTGTCCGGGCTCTCCCTTAGAGATAGGGTGAGAAGCTCGGTCATCCGGGAGGGGCTCAGAGTAGAACCGCTGCTCTTCCGCGTCGAGAGGGGCCAGTTGAGGTGGCTCGGGCATCTGATAAGGATGCCTCCTGGACGCCTCCCTGGTGAGGTGTTCTGGGCACGTCCCACTGGGAAGAGGCCCCGGGGAAGACCCAGGACACGCTGGAGGGACTATGTCTCTCGGCTGGCCTGGGAACGCCTCGGGGTCCCCCAGGAAGAGCTGGTGGAAGTGGCCGGGGAGAGGAAAGTCTGGGCCTCCCTGCTTAGGTTGCTGCCCCCGCGACCCAGAAAAGCGGAAGATGATGGATGGATAGAATGAACAACATCATTCATTCTTGTTCTGTCTCTGAAGTCTTACCTCTTATGTTGTCTGCAGTATTATTGATCATCTTTTGATGATGTCCTTTGATTAAGGGATGATTCATGCTGCCCCCTCATTGACACTGTCCATGATTTGTCAATGGGGTCTGATTGACAATGAGACCTGATTGCAACAGGATCTGGGGTTCCCACGTAAAACTTAGACTTCCATCCACTTTCAGACTTGCATCATGTTGACAGGTTCATGTTTTAGAATGTCAATGCCTGCTAATGAGGACAATATGATTGAAGCTATTATTCTTCAGACATTTTCAGTGTCCTCAGACATGAGACATCAGCCTAGCTAAGATGAACCACGTGACCCCTATGCATCTGCTGTCTTACCCAGAGACTGAGAGAGACAAACAGCCTTCTACTATAGCCCTGGGTGGAATTGATCCGGGCAGAGAGCTACAGTCTCATCTCACTCATCCATATCCAGCATTGACCCCAGTGCACTGTGGAGGAATGAGGCTGGCCACCTGACACAGAGGATGATGAGAGCAGACACATGGCTCTATGCTGATTGGACAGTTCTCACCAGTCACATCGTGTTGTATGTCATGGAAAAGAGGTTCATCAGCTTAGGGGAATGAAGAACAAACACAATTTGTGTGTCTGTGCGTGTGTGTCTGTGTGCATCATAGTGTATACACAGTATAACATATATTGACATACATAAGGTGTGATTTGTGTATGACTTCCGCTGTAGATAGTGCGTTTGGTACATGCAAGACACTGACACACAGTGTAAAAAAAAGTTATGTGAAAAGTGGTCATTCAATTTATTTTTTTGTAAAATTGGGTATGGTTACTGTTAGGTCACATAACGTCTAGGGGAATACCCCCAGTCATGAGTGCGAATGCTTCCTGTTCTTTCGACTGAATTCACTTTTATCTTGTACACCCAGTTATCCTTCATCCGTATTCGGACATGGGAAAGGAACGTCAGAGGTGTACAGTTTAAACGAGATAAACAAAAGATGAACAATAAATTGTCATGGTGTGTCATTTATCGTCGTTGGGAATGGATCAGATGGTGTCAAACAATTGGTTTACTCACCAGTTGCGCACATGAGTGGGGCCTATTTCAAGCGTGAGAAGAAATGCATATTTTATGTGGTGCAGGGCGGAGCATCTACTAGTATAAAAGCTGAATGCAGATGTGACTCAATAGACATCACTATTCAAAGCTGAAACCTCAACTTTGATAAGGCCGTAGAGCAACGTGTTTCCAAAAGTTGTTTGAAAATTTTAGGACTTGTTGAGTCAGTGAGTGTGAGCACATTTTTCCGTCGGTTTTTGGAGATGGAAGTTCTGAAATGTGGGGTTGTAGTTATTGCAGTCTTGATCCAGGTGTACGGCGCTCTGGGGTCCCCGGCTACCCGCGAAACAGGAGATGTCTGGGCGATTGAGAAATGGCAGGTAAAGAGTGCAAGTCTTCTACACCGCAACAACTTCTAGTTCAGAACCTTGGACAGCAGCCATTCTGTGTGTGGGCGCCAATTGGATTTATTTATTATTATTTTTCTGAAATGTCAGGTCATGGCATTGACAGTTAACTTGATAAAACTAGTTTCATAAAACTTAGGTTGGTATCTGGTGAACTGTTTAACTACTGTATCTTAATTTGATCTTGAGCGGACGTTGTGTGTTGATTGTGAAGGGTGACCCTTCGGAGAGAGGAGTGATTATCCGCCTAGCAGATCTCATTAAGCGGTCTAAATCTCAACAGTTCCACGGACTTATGGGGCGAAGTTCAGGTAAGATAACATTTTTGTCTGGGAATTTCTTTTTACGTAAAGTGTTATTATTGCGTGCATTTTACAGTTATTAAACTGTATTATGATGATTTTGTTTTCAAATCTGATTTTAGAAGACTCTCAACCCGTGCTACTGGATAAGAAAAGTATGTATTTATAAATATACTAATTCAACGGATATAAATATGATAATTTTACTGCTTAAATGAATTTGTATTTGAACATAATTGTCTTTCATTCACCTCGTTTTTTTCACAAAGGAAATAAAGGAGAGATGTTCGTAGGACTCATGGGAAGAAGGAGTTTAAGTGGAGGTGGGGGGAAGCATTTAGCATATGTAATATATCAAAGGATATTAATTTGATTAAAATGTTCTCAGGAAAATGTTTGTTCATCTTTAAATGTTGTATCTACTTGCAGAGATGGAAGAAGAGTGGGACAAGCAGTTCTATTAGAAAATATTATTCATCAACTGTAATTCTGGGTCAAACATTGAGTTCAACTAAGGCATCGATTGACCAATATATACATATATACATGGGGTAACGAGGCATGTAAGTTTAGTTGGCAAATAAAAATGTATGTGAATACTCTTGTTGGAAACTGCATCAGGGTTGTTTCAACTAGATTACATTAGGTTAACTAACTTTTTATTCTAGATGTATTTTGTGTTTTAACATACTGCTGTATTTGGGAAATATGCATCATGTATTGAACAATGCTGTGTGTAAGTATGTAGTAAACAATTGTCCAATTTTATTTGATTAGGCTGGGGCAGAATGAGTTGGCTGTTTCTCATTTCAGAACAAAAAACATTCTTTAAAATACTGTTAGATATAATTTGGTTGATTTAATAAAAATGTCTTTGTGCCACTTGTTTATTATTCAGGAAAGTCCGGAAAACTTAACTCAGCCTGTCTGTCAGTTTCTCAAGGCTACATGCATTTATGATACCTAATCCCTTAATAAAACGATCGTATAAAATATTTACTGTTTCCCTTTTCATTTTATTGGATCTGATTCTAAACATTTATTCACACCTCATGTTACATAGAGACAGACAACACTAAACAACACTGAGGACGATCAGACCTTCAATTATTTTCCACCCTTCGTATTTATTGGACAGAGGAAGCAAGTACAAAAGCAGCTGGACAACAGAACATTATATGGGTGTTGCACTACTACATCATTCATATAGATATACCAGTACTCACTGTGTGTAGGTAGGTTACAGTGGTCTAATTGTCCTTTGTTAGCTTATAGAATGAATAGAATTCCTATTTTTTCATAGAACACTGGAGGAAGGTGCTATTCCATATTCCACCAGATTAAACACATACAAATCTGTAGTGGGTACCTATAGCTGCCAATGGTACACAAGGAAGCATTGAGAAAGAACAGGCTATAGAGCACAATGGAAGGCAAATAAGTCAAATATAAAAGGCAGTGGCCAAGAGGTTGGGTGGAGATGGAAGTCACAGGAAATAAAAGATGAGAAATGTATGCGGTAGTGAAGGGTCTCAACAGTTGCCAATAGCTTAGTGTTATGAATGGCAAATTTAGACAAAGTGATCTGTAAAGGCATTATCTTCAGTTACCACAAGGATGTGTAAGCCATACGGCCTTGTGGCATACAACATTCATGGATGTACATAAAGCACTACAAAATAAAGGCAATACATATCCATTAATATATGTAAAAAATATCATTTTAATCTATAGGCTACTGTATCACAAACCATTTACTGGAAATAGTTAATAGAATCAGTATCACTACTTTTTTTATGCACGTAGTACTTTTTATACACCCATTTGAATTAATTTGTATGAACATAAAACTGAAATAATTATTTTTTACAATATTGCTTATTCTCTTGTGTGCCTGTTTGTCTGTTCCTCCGTTAAACTGCACAAATAATGTCATCTTACAATATTAAATACTTTTCAAATATTTTCAGTATAGCTCGGGATCCAGTCCTGTGTCTATTTAGTAAACTTTGTCTTGCCGAACATGAATCATATCATCTTTATCACTTAAATATATCCAAACAAAGCAACTTGTTTGACCTTGGCTCATGTAAATATATTTATATAAAACAAATATTGAAACAAGTATAAAACTGGCCTTAAACCGAAGGAGTTAAAACAGTGGTAAAATGTACGAGGTAGACCCCAAAAAAGAGGAAAGAAAAGTTGCGGAAAGTGTAAACAAAGGGTGAGTCGGTAAGGTACAAGGTTCCCTTCGCTATCTGCACAGAATGACGATTTCATCCAGGGAACTCCTGTCCTGCTGACATCACTCTAAAAGTGGAAGAATGTAATGTCCACTGGCAGCTATAGATAGCTACATGCCTATTAACTGGTTCACCATGGTAACACTGTTCTATGGAGCGGTTCTTGCGCAATGGATAGCACAGGTATGGATCCAATCAGCTCACTATCAGGATGTACCTACCTTTAAGAGTACTGAAACTAAAGTGACTGTAAAGCATTATAAGCTTTCGTTGAGAACGTATATCCTTTTATCCTAATTTACACCAAACAATCATTGTAAATTACTAACTCTAAAGTAACATTATAGTGAGGGATGAAGAGCAGGTTTGTGAAATAGGCCATCCTGATGTGAGGGGGAACTCCAGGCTCTGGTCTGGAGTGTCTGGGAAGTTACAGTGAGAGTGTTGTGAGGAGCACGGAGAACAGTGGGCCAATCTATGTCCCTTTCGGTGGCGTCCATTTTAAGGCTGAGGGATCGATGGTTTTGCTGCTGCCTCGCTTGGTCTCCTTGGCTTTCCAGTCATCAATAAGGTCCTGGAGGATAACAGTGGTGTCTTAATAATTAAGCTATCGGTTATTCCCCAAGTGATGGCACTAGTGAATTATTGGTCAAATGTTGTGTGTGTGTATGTGTCTACCTGTCTCTTTAAAACTAGATGCTTTCCCTTCCAGTACTTTAGCATCTGGAGAGACTGCAGAGTGCTGACGATGTCTACTGGGTTGACCGCTGTCTCCTGACTGATCTCTAGGTTGGAAAATGAGGATCAGATTCAGAACATCAGACAAAACTTGATGAGAAGATTACAATTTGACAGTTTTGTGTTTTGATTAGTTTGAAAAGTAGATTAGATCACTGTCAACGTCTACTACACGGCCAATGTCTACTTATGTCTAGATTAGTCATCGGCTAAAACCGAATTAGAAATCACCAAGGCCAGATACCATCTTTCATTTCCTCCGCTTTCATTAGAGCACATAAAGTACATTACACTCATTAAGACGTCCTTTCAGTGGGTCACCAGTGTCTTTTGAGATGCATATAGTGATCACTGTAATGACTAATTTAATCTAAACCCTGTGACACTGAGGGTCTAAACCCTCATCTTGTCACTGACCTCAAATCAACATCACTCATAATTCCATTAATACACTATTACATAATCACAGGCACATCAAGCCCCTTCAGAGGTATAAGGGGGTAAAAAATAAAGTTTTAAATCCCCATGTTCTCCTCACTACCATATGGGTGAAATTCTGCAATATTTGCCCAAACAGCAACTGAAAACTGTTTACCTCAAAATATTCTGAGGACTGAGAATAGCCAGATCCACATCTCTGTCAGCAAAATGATCATGTTTTATTAAGATTAAACGTTACTGAATTGTTGACAAGAGTCAGTTGGTTAGCCTCATTCTTTCCTCCTTCTAGTATACAAATTATAGCATAAAACAATATTGTGCTTATTTCAGCATGCCTTGTCTGTAAGGTGCTAGGAGGTGACCATTGGGGTTTCCACATCAGCGTTTGGCCACAGAGTCTAAAATGTTGTTTTTCCATGACTTTGGAACAGCCCTTAAAAACCTCAGGGCCCTGTCTAACTTGGGACATTGGGGAGATTTTAGGGGGAGTTGGGTTTGGCAGAGGGAGTACTTCTCTGACAGCAATACATATAGGAAAAAGTATATCTTAGGCGTCAAGCTAATTTTTTTGAAACCTCTAAACTTGCTGTTGCATGTTTGCTTAATAAAGCCTACAATATGACAACTGGTGAACCAATATGCACACAGCAAACAAGCACACTTTGCTCCTATCAGCAGTACCATCTTGCTATCTGAGACAAACCATGTCAGACCAATGACTGTCTGTGAGTCTGGCCATAATGTGCCGGTTCTGCACAAAATAGCATAGTAAACAAGCCTTACATTGACTTCTGAACAGCTGGCTTGTTAAACTACAATTCTGGCAATTCATTTTGACAAACAACTATGTATATATAGTGGCAAGAGTATGGTCCACAGCAATTGAGACAACACGAAAACATCAAGAAAAACATGTACAATTAAAAACTAATACGGGGTGGAACATCCAGCTGACCTTTGATGGAGATCTCCTTGCCCTGGAAGTTGTTGAGGTAGCGCAGCAGCACTTCCTTCCAATAGCTACGGTAGCTGATGAGGCCAAGGTCAGACAGGGGACGCTCTGGAGAGCCAACTTTCTCCTCAACCTTTGACAGCAGGTAGCCTGAATGGAGACCCAGTACAAGGTTGAACAGACCAGATACAGGGTTAGAGAGACCAAGTTTGAGTTTGGACATCAGGTGAAGAGAGACCAGATCAATTAAAAAAACACTGAGCAGACACCACTGGCAGAGGGAAATCTGAATAAGCCCAGGTAGAGGCTCAATAAACCTAACTACAATAACAAGGTAAGACACACTACCATGACCCAGCATCTGAGCAGTGTTACTCTTCAGCCGGTACTCACTGAAGTCGATGAGCATCTTGCCATAGCCTTGTCGCATATACTGAGGCATGGTGAGGATACAAGACACGTTGTAGTTCAGGAACGAGTTCTTCTCCTGCATGGCAAAGACAGAATTCAATTCATACCGCCATTTCTGTCTTTTTGGAATGGGATTTTGCCTATGCTTGAAAACAATGGTTTCACATGAAAGGCCCGTCCTCACCTTAGAGAAGTATCCAACCAGGTGACACCCAGTGTTGTCGGCCTCTGTCATCACATAGAATAGAAACGGCTCGACGTCATAGTACAGAGTCTTGTGGTCCAGGAACAGTTTGGCCAGAAGACACAGGTTTTGGCAGTAGATCTGGAAAGATAACGGTCAGGTCAATCAGAACAGTAGTTTTGTTATACAAAACTAGTTTGATTTTCTAAGTCAACAGTGGCTCATGCCTGAGCTGATGAGATAGGAGACCTATGTGTTGTTCGGTTAACGTTTAACAGTTAACCGATCATTTAGCAGGAACTTTTGCCCAAAGTTAGGTGCTCTTAATGTGCAGAGTAAGTAATCAAGGACAATAAGTGCACAGTTCTAACAGAGTGGTTTGAGAGGACCCAGGAAGTGAGGGCACTCTCTCACCTTGTTCTTCTTTCCGTCAACCTCGAAGACAGAGATGTTGTTCTTGCGGTAGATCTCATCTCCGGGAGGATGTTTCCATACACACTTGGCCTAGACAAGAGCAGACTAGAGGATGTATCCACTGCTCCCATCAAAATGGCACTACAGACAAGTGTCATTTTAACGTAGCCGTCTCCGAGGAACACACAAAAAGCATTCGAAACACAAAAGGAAACACCAAGTTGACAACGGTGGTTTGTCTTACCATGTGTCTGCGCAGGATGGTCTGGCTCTTCATGTACTTGAGGCAGAACTCACACATGTAGAGGCGGCCCAGGCGGGCGTACTCCTCTGGGTAGGGCGAGTGGTACCAGGTGTCCAGCTCGTAGCGACCAAACACTATGGTCTTGATCATGTTGCTGCCCTCCGTCACCTGACCCTGCAGACGCAGCTTCTCCTGCACGAGACCAGAACAGGGGGGGTCGGGAGGGGGGGAGGGGGGGGGTGGGTGGGTGGACAAGAGAGACACAGTGGAGGGGGGATTTGGACGAGAAGGAAAAGAGAAAGGAATGACCAAAAGTTACATGGGGGGGGGGGGGGGTTCGAAAGCTAAATAGTTTGTTTTTGGAATTTGTGTAGGAAGGATAGAGAAAGCCCATCTAAAAACTGAAAGTTGTGAGAAAAAGGATGACGAGACACAACTGAAGTCTGAAAGGGTGAATGGAGAGGAAGGAGAGAGTGCGGGGACAATGAATTACCACCCAAATGAGAACTCAAGTTCCTTAAAATAGACTGCAATTGAACAGTTTGTTTGAATGCTTGAACACTATGGGGGACATACATTTCCAATAAACTCCTCACTGGCTAGCAGCACCTTTGGTGGATGGCCAGTTTACCCAGAATGCACTGCCCCACCGTGAGAGTGCTGAAAGAGAGTTGTCTGGGTGTCCCCTTTGGCTGTCCATACATATGGAGTCCATACAGTCAGAAAAGACTGAGGCGGAGGGACAGGGAGCAGGAGGAGAAGGTGGGAGGAAAGGTGATGAGTTTTCTCTCTTACAAGATCATCCGAAGCACGTGCCTGGGCTTTTCGAAAGAGCTCCAGGTCGTAATCACTAGTGATGTTCTCCAAGAGGGGCTCACGCTGGCTCCCATGGATCTGACGGTGGTCCTGGCAACAGCGGAGAAGAGGACAGATTGTACCTCCAATACAACCTCTTCCAAGACTGCAGTGCAATGTAAATGTACTACATGAGCAAAGCTAGTTCAGGCAGGGCAATCGGGCGGCGCGCGTCAACTGCTCACTACCACACGTGTGTTAGCCAGCGCGAGCCCATTGGGCCACGTCCGATAAGACGGCCTCGAAAGGCTGCGCGGATACGCACACACTCACCCCGGTTGTTTATGATCAGTGCTTCTGCCGCCCTCCACCATCCCCTTCTCCCCCTTGCTGTCTGTATGTTCTATCCGTCAGGGGGATTATGTTCCCTTAGATTATCCACTCCGCCAAAATTAAACCTATGTCCATGTCATGGTATCAATAAATGCTCAAATCTAATACGTGATTATCTTGACTGAACTACAAAGACTCTTTGGTCCAAGGTTTCCCTCCCGAGTTGGGGTCACAAGGTCCCTCCACTCACTCACCAGGTACTTCTCCTTCTGCTCCTTGAGAGGGCCAGAGTTCCTCTTCTTCCTCAGCTCCGTCACCTTCTCCTTGTACCTCAGCTGGCGATCGGTCGGAGCCTTGAGCACGGAAAGCGGAAATACATCGTCACCATTTATGCTATGGCTGTCTGAATGACTGACCCAAGTCGTATTTGGTTCATGCTGAAGAGTGGGTGCCACTAGAAAAGGATGATTTACATTGGCTTTGATCTGTACCTGGTGGCGTGTGGAGTGTCTATTCTCATCCTGTCTGTGTGACAGAGTCCTCTCCTCCCCCTGTTTGTCACGAGAAGTAGCCCTCACCTGGTAAGATACATGCCGTTTACCGAAACACACAACAACTTCAACCAATCGATCCCTTTGCTGCTCCCTCTGGACCCTGAAGTGCGTGTCTTTACCTTACATTCGTCGGCAGAGAGGTTATGGTACAGAGGGCAGCCAGAGATGGAGAAATGTCTCTCGTGTTTCCCTGTCAAATGGCCTGAGAGACGGAGCAAGAGAAGAAGAGTCAAGACAGACAAGTGACTAGGCGTGTAGGGCAATGTAGAATTGTGGGTGGACGATGGTTCCGATCCCATACCCAGGGAGTTGCATCCTGGTGTGGGACACTTCATGTTGAAATTGTAGCTCTCGTGAAAGCGCCGCCGCTTGGGCCTATGGGAGAGGTCGCTACCAGAGTCTTTGAGTGACAGCTCCTTCGCCAGGTTCTCGTCGTTAGAGACGTTGGGGCTGGAAATGTCGATGTCCGACTCAGACGAGGGGGCGTTGCCTGTGGGCGTACGGGGTGGAGACTCGTCCTGGTCCACACCCTGCTTCTGGTCTGTGGAGCCAATGAGGAGAGACAACGTTAACAAACCACTGTACAATACAAACCCCACCAGCAATGGTTACAGTAATTCAAAAGAGCGTCAGGATAGGCAACATGGTGCATATGCAGATAACTGACAGCAGAGGGACCATGCAGCCTCTTTCCACCCTCCTCCTCCCTCCTCCCTCCAGCCTCCTACCCCTCTCTGTCAGATCCCCAGGCAGCTCCGTGTCCGACCCAGAGGAGCGATTCTGGCGCAGGGGGTATTTCTTGGGCGCGACCGATGCCCCTTGCTGGCTACGGGTCACTCTGCGGGCAGAAAAGACCACCACCTCCTCTGGGCCCAAGGTTGTTGGTGGGCTTCGCTGGGCAGGGCTGGAATCTAAAAACACATTTTTAAACAGGAGTCTTCAGGCAGCCCTACCCATTCCCCTCCCCCCAAGGGTCCTAAATGATTTATGATAGGCTCTTATTGACAGCTCTGTTGATTGAAGACTCAATGCTCCCTGAACCCTCTGCCACAGTATACTATAAATGAACTGATAACACAATTTAGAATGTTGTTACATTCTGTTCTCTAAGAAACAAAAGGCACCCAAAAAACACAATTTATTGCTGCCACAACTGTATGCATCCCCTAAACTGTCACTCTCTTATGGAACTGCATTAGCGAGACATATTAAAGGGTCATGGGGGATGGCTCAGTCTGTTCCTATTCACAGTTTATGAATGTCTACTGCACACAGACAATGGCTATTGTCTAAAGAAAAAGATTTAACCCCCTACCTTTTCTATATACTGTCAATGGACAGAACATTTGAATATAATACAGAAGTTTTTATCTTTTTTTTTTTTTACTGATCTCAAATTGGACTTGAGTGTAGGAATCACTGCTTTTATCTGCTTTGGTAGCCTATATATAAGCAGGATAGAAAAGCAATGGGGCCTACACTGGCTCATGACCATTATAGTCAGATATGGTTCGGTGACTTAACCAGAGATCATAGCATCTACTACATTATTCTGTTTGATTCCTTAAAAAGACAATACCTTGTGAGCTTTGACTGAGTCGCAACGAAGCTCGGGTGAGGCGCGTGTTCCTCCGCCTGTGAGCGTCGTTCTCCGAACTGTCCGTGTGCTCGAGATCCGCAGAAAAGTCCGAATCTTCCGTTCCATCGGAACTGCTCCCAGCGTTCCTCTTAGAACACAACACAAAGATGGACACGAGGAAGACATTATGCAAAGTAGAAGTGAATTAATGAACAGTTTACAACATGCAATATATCCATATTAAAATAATAACAATTCATACATATTGCGTAATTTAAAATAGCACACACTATACGACTATAGGATCAAAGATTATCCCATGTTTACTGCACCGGATATCAACTCACCAAAAATGTGACGGAGTTCACTATATGGCCAAGATGATATAATCAAACAGTACAAATACCATGTTTGAAAAGGACAGATTTAAACACTACAGAAGCCTACTCTGGTCTCAAAATAGTCTAAAAGTATCATTCTTGACTGAAAACAGATTCTTATTATTAAAGCACGACAAAACTAGACAGGGACCTCTTTCAATGAATCCTTACAAAGAGTAGGTTAACTTACTTTTAACGAATTCGTGTGTATTGCTATTTTAATGGGG
The DNA here is from genome assembly GCF_963692335.1 of Osmerus eperlanus. Lineage (NCBI taxonomy): Eukaryota > Metazoa > Chordata > Actinopteri > Osmeriformes > Osmeridae > Osmerus > Osmerus eperlanus. The sequence goes on from NC_085019.1 coordinate 6,047,873, forward strand.
ATGCTCGTTGCATTTTAAATTGTTCAACGGTGCTCCGCTACCACTTCCATATTATTTACCCACACTACCAAAATAAACAAGGAACCCCACGATTGTTTATTGAAAAAAAAGTTATACAACATGCAAAAATGCTTATGCGCTTGAGCACACCCTAAACCAATCGTAAATGAAGGACGTAGGACGTCCAAATATTCAACCAACGGGCACAACGTTGGTTCTGGTTCAATCCAATCATATCATTTTGGAAACGGCTCCTCCTCCTCGCAAAGGAACAAACTGTTCCATCCTTGCCTGGCTAGCTAGCTGTCATTTAGCTCGTGCAAATGCTGCTGCCCAGTGCATGCATATACAGATCTCCAAACAAATGTAGATAAAGGCAACCAGTTAAGAACAACTATTCACGCCAAAACATTATGCTAGCTTGTTTTAAACACTCACTGCAAAGATGCTTCATTGCATCAAGAGCAAGAAACGCCCAACTGAAATGGTTATCATGCAAGTAAACATTAAATTGCAAAGTTTGCACATTCATTGCATTGCACTGCATTTAAGATGAACGGATTTGCACAGTCGGTGGCCAATGCATTGGACTAAAAGCAAGATCGTTTGATCTAATTTATTTCTAGTCTACTATTTATCTAACGTTATGCCCCCTATGTAGCTAGCAATAATAATTTTGACGTAATTACCAGTACACTAGCCAGCCAGCTAGCTGACATCACTTACCTTTCTCCGAGGCATGTCTCCCTTCAGCAGGAGTTTCTTTTACAAGATTGTATCCCACCGATAGTAGCAGTGAAAATATACACAGTAGAGAAATGCGTATTTAATAAATTAGCTTTAAAAATCGTTCCGAAGGGGCCAACTATGCGCAACAATCTTTCCTTGTCTGCACTTCCGGGTTGCGTTCAAAAAGACAAACGTTTGTAAACGTTAGCTACTGACTGCATTCTGAAAACCCCGCCCCCCTCAGGATAGTATTAGCACACAACAGTGCACAATTGTATACCAAAGTAAAGATACTTTGTATTAATATATATTTATTAATATCTGAGTCTCTCATTTTGTAAGAAAAATTATACAAAATGTAAGATGAAAATATACAGCCACAATTAAACCAAGCCCCCAACCACACGTTACAATTTGACCACTAGATGCCAGTATTGGATCATGCATATAGGTTTGAAATGGGATGTACTTTTTTCCTGTCGTGGTTGTATGTTCACTGTAAATATGTCAGTTGACTGTGATGAATATGTGCGTACAGTATGTGATGTGTCAAAAAGCCCTTCTATTTATTCCACGAAAGCCTCACCAATTCTCACAGAAAGAAGTACATCTCAGAACCTGCAGACCTCTAACCATGTTGTAGACTAATTGGGTGTGCTTTGCCTTCGGCAAGGGCACAACCTTTGTTCTCTCACATATATATTATTATTTTTATTATTCTTTTTGCCCCCCTAAAAGTCAATATTTGGCCTACATAGACAACCTAGGTGTCAAAAGTTTCGTCTTGGTACCGATTGAGTTGCTTGTATTGGGATTTACGTTCCGTTGCATGGTTTAGGCTTAGGTTAAGTTTTTGTGGCGAAAAGTGAAGCTAACGGTGGCTAATTTGCTAGCCACAGTCACTGACGTTACTAACGTCACTACGTCACTAACGTCACGAAAACTCGCGTGACTACCTCTAGCAGAACATTAGTTTAGCAGCTCGTTAACTTCTGGGAGATAGCTAAGCTAACTACTTTACTGCAAGGCAGCTGCAGAAACGCCACAAGCAAAGAGGCCAGGGTGATAACTATTTACTAATTTTACTTTGTGATATGACACACAATTGTGATGTGTAATGTACAGTATAAGATGATATTATTAAGGAAGTACATCTACTTTCGGAAACAGTAGTTTACTATTTCACTGAAGTATTAGCATCATGACATTAGCCTCTGTTGCCCGGGCAACACATAACAGTGGTCTATGATGCATCTGTTTTCAATCGTTAAAATAAACATTCCTCACAATTACGTTTTCGTTGTAGGATTTATTATGACATTAGATTACAAGTAAACGATTTGTGGGTGAAATTATCATTACCTGTCGTTTCAAACCAGTGTAGCTCACTGCAACGCTGTAGCCTACACGAGACACTACAAAAACATCTACACAGCTGTTTAGAAAGTCAAACGGCAACAGAACATGTTCGGCACTCCCCTTACTTAAATCAAAAGTCTATCTAACTACTAACCTGAACTTCATTGCCACAGCCTAAACGTTGTCCATCTGTTCATGAAAATAATTAATTTCAGCCTAAACCGTACAACGGAACGTTAAATCCAATTCAACCAACGCAATCGCTACCAAGACGAACACAGTAGTAGTCTAGTACTGTACAGTACTGTAGTAGTACAATTTACCGGGGCAGCTTCTCCACACAGGGCTATATCGCACTTGGCGTTGTTACTGACAATGATCGCTACCAGTGAGCTTTTTATGAATGAGCGATTTTCCACTAAATGTCAAGCTTATTTACGTTTTGGGGGGGCATATTTTCAGTTAGCAGATTGGTACTGTTTGAATCGCGATTCCATCTTCTACTGCCGGGTAACGTCGTAGAATAATCTTCAAAGGGGGTTCTTTATTAATGAATGAATGCAATGAGTAGGCTAAATGCCTGAAAATATCATGAGAAGGGAAAAACTTAAAATTACTTTTAAGTCATAGAGATTAGGTCAATTTTTAGACCGGTCTGCCATATTTATTCGTTTTGATTCAACATGAGGCTGCCTCTTGCAGGGGAAATGAGAAGACATCTATTTCATTCTACACTTCACTCGTATTTTCAGTTGTAAATGAGCAGCAAAAAAGAAGCTTTTAAATCTATGTAATCTTTATAAATAATAAGTATGCATTTTTATATAAAATATACATATCAGTTGTAAAAATGTCATTCAAAAACGGACCCCTGTGCAACCGACGAAAGCAAGCACACCCTACAATTTCCCCAGAAATTGTACCCTCTCTAGTTTTGATTACAAATCGCAAAAAATCGTGAATCGATTTTTTATCGATTTGTGACCCCAAGAATCGATTTGAATCAAATCGTGAGGTCCCAAAATATTCCCACCCCTCCTTTTTTGCTATCTTTCTCTCATTTTTTTTGCACAATTTACAGTATTACCATCATTAGGTACCCCACTGGATTGCATCTCCTACACTCCTTACCACAGAGAACTACCACAGAGAATTATCTACGAGACCAGTTCAATGTGTTCTGCACAAGGTTTGAAGCACCGCGTGGGTTCCCCCCCTCCATCCCCGCCGTCTACCCTCCCTGCCACCACCTCACCTGCTCCACTGGTCATCACTGAGCATGAGGTTCGGAGGCTCTTAAAAGGTCAGAACACCAGGAAAGCGTGTGGGCCGGACATGGTGTCACCTGCTACCCTCGAGCACTGTGCCAGCGAGCTGGCTCCAGTGTTTACGGACATTTTTAACCAGTCTCTTAATTTATGCCGTGTTCCTGTATGCTTCAAATCTGCTGTCATCATTCCAGTGCCGAAAAAGCCAAAGGTCACCTGCTTGAATGACTACAGACCGGTCGCCCTCACCTCTGTAGTCATGAAAGTATTTGAACGCTTGGTCCTCTCCTATCTCAAAGCATCCACTGACCACCTCATGGACCTCCTCCAATTTGCATACAGACCCAACCGCTCAGTAGACGATGCAATCAACATAGCCCTTCACTATATTCTACAACACCTGGACAATCGGAACACCTATGCAAGGGTCCTGTTTGTGGATTATAGTTCTGCCTTTAACACCATCATTCCCGACCTCCTCCATTGCAAACTGACCCATCTGAACATCCATCCCCTCACCTGCTTATGGATTACAGATGTTCTCACCAACAGGAGACAGTATGTCAGGCTGGGCCCGCATCTGTCACAGCCCCGCACAGTTAACACCAGTGCCTCCCAGGGTTGTGTGCTGTCCCCCCTGCTCTTCTCCCTGTACACCAACGACTGCTCCTCTGGTGACCCGTCTGTCAAGACCATCAAGTATGCAGACGACTCCACCATGATAGGTCTCATCAGCAACGGCAACGAGTCTGCCTACCGGAGAGAGGTCGGTCATCTAGAGTCCTGGTGTGCAGTCAGCAACCTAGAGCTCAACGTCAACAAGACAGTGGAGGTGATTGTGGAGTTTCGTAAAAAGGTTCCGACACGTCCTCCACTAGTCATCAACAACTCATCTGTCACTGTTGTAGAGCATTTCAAGCTCCAGATCCCTCAGGAAAGCAATGAAGATCACGGCAGACCCCTCACATCCTGCCAACTGTCTCTTTAACCGTCTCCCCCCTGGACGGCGATACAGGGCCATCGTGACCAAAACATCACGTCATCTCAACAGTTTTTTCCCCCAAGCAATAGCCCTCCTAAATAGCTCTTACACATGAACTTGATGGTACTTTATTTAACATTACTATTGTTGCACTACCTCCATTCTTATGTTTGCTCATACTGGTACTATCTGTCCTTGTATTGTTTTTCTGTTTTGTCTTGTTGTTCTATTTGTGATGTTATAGCCTGCATGGAGAATACCAAATCAAATTCCTAGTATCTGTATACAAGGCGAAATAAAGTTGAATTGAATTCATTTATTGCCTCAACCCTGACAACTGCATACATGGTAGTGTTGTGTATCTGTTGATATCAGTGTCTAAAATTCAGCTGTATGATGTTCTTCCTCATTGGGTTTGACAAGACCAGGGACACTATGATCCTCATGCAATGCTATTCTACTGCCATGTGATCGGTCAGTGTGGAACAATACATTTCTTGTATCAACCAGTCAAATCCTGGAAGAGCATCAGACTCATATTCTCACACTCAACATCACGCGTTCTAGTTTTCCTGCGGTGGTCCTCACCCGGTTGGGTTTTCACGGTGCAGAAATGGATTTGTGTTTTCCGACTGACTACGGTATCTTAGTCTGAAACTTAGTTTCACTAAACCGTTTGTGGTGAAGTGTGAGAGTTTAGAGGAAATTGGTTGTCTGGCAGCTGTGAGCTTTGGTATCATCACCACAGTTAGAGCACAGGGGTCTCACCAATGTCACTTCCTAATACTGCTGCGGAAAGGGGGGGGCGGGGGGGGAGGGGCGGCGTAGTGAGGGTTTCTTTTCTCGGATAGAGGGGGAGGGGGATGGGGCGGGGGCGAGTGATGCTCACATTCTGATTATGACTGGAATCTTTCCTTGACTTGTGTTACTCTTTTTCTGAATGCTCCTTAAAAGCAACCAGAACATTTAGACACTGAAAACACAGTTCTTTTAATTCCCTGAAATTGAGACCTGCAGATAAACACATTTATTTATTATATAGCCTATGCTGATCATGTGCCCAAATACGGTGCTGTAAGCTATCTACAGTCAGCTATGTGAGCTATGTACCGTGCTTGAATCATCATGAAAGTGAACCATCTGTATGACTATGCATCCCAGTTATGGGAAATGGGGAAGGGTTTCTGAGATCCTCACAGCTGACAAGTGTTGCCACAATGGGCTGTGTAGTATCAGAGCTGTGTCAATATCCTGTCTCAGAACACCCTTCCTATGTGAGAAAGAAATGTAAAACGCTAGATAAAAAGGCTACAGAGACACAGGCAGATAACAACAGGTCATTGAGACACCTGCTTCTGTTTCACAGATAATGAGGAGGCTGTTTGAGTGGTAGAGGACGGGCGTGTGACGGAGAACGGCAGAGAGGGGAACCAGGGGAGGGCTGGGGCTTGCCTTTTGCTCGAGGTAGGTTGTAACCAACACCTGAAGGGTTTCCTGACACACCACATGATGAGTCACACTTCTCAGAGACCACAATCGATTCCTCGAATTGTTGCTCAGACAGTAACCCCTCCCTCTCCCTTCTCTCTTGGTTCTCTCATTCATAAAGCAGCACTGGCTCATTCCAAATTGAGTGATGCATACTCTCATAGTACTGTATAATACACAAAGACAGCTCAAAGTCCCATTCATAAGCAGACAGTTACTCTTCTTTTGATCCATGACGAGACCATTTGTGAGAAACGATACAGTGTTGTGTTGGCCTCATTTGTCACATAAACCATGATTCATATACGTTAGAATATTGACAAAATGTATCACTTATGGTTGAAAGAGTTTCAAATGTTGATCTTATTTTAGCCAGGCATATTTCTTTAGAAGTGAGAATTTTGTTAGAATGCTTTGACTCTTACATGGCTTACAAAAGACTCATTTCAGTGCAAAAACTTACACCACTTCACGCCTCTTACCCGCAGTTACTTAATTTGACAAGAAATGTGCTTGTGAGAAGATCCCTATTACACAATGCCTGTGTTCCAGTTAGCTGGAACCACAAAATGTCTGACTAAACTTGAAATTGTACTTCTGTCCCATTCTCTATTCTTTAAAACATGTACTAGTGGTCGCTTCGAGGATGCACACCCACGTGCGCACACACACACACACAGACTTACAGACCCCCCCCACACACACACACACACACACACACACACACACACACACACACACACACACACACACAAACACACACACAGACACACAGACACACAGACCCACAGACACACACAGATAAGCCCACATACAGCCAAACTGACCCCCTCCCCCCACCTGCCATCTCTTCCGGCTGGCACTATAGCACCATTGGACAACAGTTTTCAACAACACATGTACTGTAGGTTCAGAGGAGGTTTTGGAGGATACCACATTACAGGTCATCTACTACCAAACTGCTATGTCCTGGTCTGGAGTACTTTTCACATCCTATTTCCTAACATTCCTGGAAATACACTCTGCTATTCCTGGAACTTTACCAACCAGAGCAAAATTGAGCAATGTGTTTGTAACATCTGAACTAACTGAATTGAGCAAACTTTTTTTAGTGAGTTAGAAGAGGCTTTATGACCCATAATGACTTTAAAGGCAGTTGTAACCTTTATTAAACATCTTCATGTACAGTTAGGTCCATAAATATTTGGACATTGACACAATTTTCATCATTTTGGCTCTGTATACCACCACAATGGATTTGAAATGAAACAATCAAGATGTGCTTTAAGTGCAGACTTTCAGCTTTAATTTCAGGGTATTTACATCCAAATCAGGTGAACGGTGTAGGAATTACAACACATTTTATATGTGGCCCCCCCCTTTTTAAGGGACCAAAAATAATTGGACAAACATAATCATAAATCTAATTGTCACTTTTAATACTTGGTTGCAAATCCTTTGCAGTCAATGACAGCCTGAAGTCTGGAACCCATAGACATCACCAGACGCTGGGTTTTGTCCCTGGTGATGCTCTGCCAGGCCTCTACTGCAACTGTCTTCAGTTCCTGCTTGTTCTTGGGGCATTTTCCCTTCAGTTTTGTCTTTAGCAAGTGAAATGCATGCTCAATTGGATTTAGGTCAGGTGATTGACTTGGCCATTGCAGAACATTCCACTTCTTTGCCTTAAAAAACTCTTTGGTTGCTTTCGCAGTATGCTTCGGGTCATTGTCCATCTGCACTGTGAAGCGCCGTCCTATGAGTTCTGAAGCATTTGGCTGAATCTGAGCAGATAATATTGCCAGAAACACTTCAGAATTCATCCTACTGCTTTTGTCAGCAGTCACATCATCGATAAATACAAGGGAACCAGTTCCATTGGCAGCCATACATGCCCACGCCATAACACTACCTCCACCATGCTTCACTGATGAGGTGGTATGCTTTGGATCATGAGCAGTTCCTTCCCTTCTCCATACTCTTCTCTTCCCATCATTCTGGTACAAGTTGATCTTGGTCTCATCTGTCCATAGGATGTTGTTCCAGAACTGTACAGGCTCTTTTAGATGTTTTTTGGCAAACTCTAATCTGGTCTTCCTGTTTTTGAGACTCACCAATGGTTTACATCTTGTGGTGAACCCTCTGTATTTACTCTGGTGAAGTCTTCTCTTAATTTTTGACTTTGACACAGATACGCCTACCTCCTGGAGAGTGTTCTTGATCTGGCCAACTGTTGTAAAGGGGTTTTTCTTCACCAGGGAAAGAATTCTTCTGTCATCCACCACAGTTGTTTTCCGTGGTCTTCCGGGTCTTTTGGTGTTGCTGAGCTCACCAGTGCGTTCTTTCTTTTTAAGAATGTACCAAACAGTTGATTGAGCCACACCTAATGTTTTTGCTATCTCTCTGATAGGTTTGTTTTGATTTTTCAGCCTAACGATGGCTTGCTTCACTGATGGTGACAGCTCTTTGGACTTCATATTGAGAGTTGACAGCAACAGATTCCAAACACAAATACCATACTTGAAATGAACTCTAGACCTTTTATCTGCTCCTTGTCAATGAAATAACGAACTCCCATGAGGGAATAACATACACCTGGCCATGGAACAGCTGAGCAGCCAATTGTCCAATTACTTTTGGTCCCTTAAAAAGGGGGGGGCCACATATAAAATGTATTGTAATTCCTACACCGTTCACCTGATTTGGATGTAAATACCCTGAAATTAAAGCTGAAAGTCTGCACTTAAAGCACATCTTGATTGTTTCATTTCAAATCCATTTTGGTGGTATACCGAGCCAAAATGATGAAAATTGTGTCAATGTCCAAATATTTATGGACCTAACTGTATATACTGTAGGTGCAATGATATATATTCCATTAGATTTAGAATTCCTAGTCGTCAGGGATTGGACACAGTGTTCTGTTACAGTAAGTTGATATCCCAGTTTGACTGCATGTTCTATTGGCATTTCCCAACAGAGAGTATGTGATCAGAGGAAAAGGAGAGGAATGGGAATGATGATCCATAGCTTGAACTGGAATACTGTCAGCTTGTAGGTTAGTCAAGGGGGCTTGTCAGAGAAACAGATGTCCTTGTTAAAATATTGAACATGTTTACATGTTTACTAAGTGAGCAAACTCACCATTTACAGTCAAGTCAGTGATCCTGATAAGATGATTCAGCATCCTAATAGTCATGTTCGTGCAATGCTTCTCTCAATGTGAACAAATGTCTCAGACCCATTGGTCTTTCATGCAGCAAGGGGATACGAATCTCATTCAAGGCAAGGGGATACGAAGCAAGGGGATACGAATTTCATTTTACACCATTAAAATCATGTCAAGACACATTTGAATCAGAATCAGATCTGATTCTGATTCAAATGTGTCTTAATGATTTTAATGGTGTAAAATGATATGAGGAAAGGTACAATGTAGAGCAAAAGACAGGGGGGCAAGAGAGGTGCGAAAAAGAAAGAGAGAGAGGAACGTCAGTGACAGAAAGGAGTAGGAGAGTGAGAGAAAGGCACAGGTTCCATCTTAAATGCCCTCATCTGAATTTCATTTGACTCTACAGTACATGAGTCAGCTCAGTTAACCCGTGCGGGGCTGTGGATCTTGTCCTCCACTGACCAGTAAGCTCATCTCTGTGAACTGGAACCATGCTCAGTCACAGGCACAGAGACACCACTCAACAACGACAGTAACACAAGAATGCTATATCGCATTTTGCGTTGTTACTGACAATGATCGCTACCAGTGAGCTTTTTATGAATGAGCGATTTTCCGCTGTTTTTAACGCTGTTTCTCTTTCTTGCTCTTCTCCGGGCTCTTTTCATCTCGCACATACAACAGTTTGTCCAAGTCAAAGTGAAGACAGGGCTGATCAGGGATTTTACTTTCATACAGTCAGTGGACTTCAGTCACTCCACAACTGTTGTTGCAAAAGAAAATGGCACACGTCAACCAAATGGCGGTCCTTGGAGCTACCTTCACTATCAGAGGGTCTTTCTAGGCCTCAGTCTATGTCTATGTGATTCATAACTGTTTCTTTTGGTTTTGACCCAACACCCCTGCTACACAGTAGGGTACAATCCCCACAGTAGCCAGGGGTACAGTGGCACTCTTACAGAAAGACAGCAGATAGAACAACACGCTATGTGCAGGGGGCCGGAAATAATCGAGCAGATGTAGCAACACCAGTGTGGCACTTAAACAGCCAAGTTTGTAGGTGGCACCACCCTTTGTTCTCTTGGTTTCTACACAGATGGGTAAGTGCAGTCCCAGGCCGAGGCCAAACAAGGTGCCAGTGTTGCGGAAGAGGCTGGCGAAGGGCGTGGTGTCCATGTGAACCCATTCAGGGTTGAGGCACCAATTCTGGGCCTTGTCCAGTGTCCAGAGCAGGTCCACACCCGCCCCCCTCAGGAGCAGATAGAGTCCCAATGCAAAAGAGAGCAGAAGGAGTGTGGTGTAGATGTAGTGTCTCAGAGATGCTCCGTAGATCCACTGGATGTGATTGAAGGCCTCGGCTACGATGATGCCTGGGGACAGTTTCACAGTTTTGCATGCGTGTTTGGGTCAGTAAACCGCAACAGCTTGTAGATATGTAGATATATACTTACCAATGAAAACTCCAGCAATGACCTGGTGTGGAAAGTGGGCAGCTATGAAAACCCTGGAGACACACACACACACTTGGACACACCAAAACACCATCCACAGGGGCCCACGGACACACCTGAGGAGAGACAAAGGTATTTGGGTCGGCATTCTCTCCTTTATCTCTCCTTCTGCCTCTCACTTTCTCTCTCTCTCTCTCTCTCTCTCTCTCTTTTTCTCTCTCTCTCTCTCTCTCTCTCTTGCTTTCTCTCTCAATCTCCTCATTCCCTCACACTCTTCCTCTATCTCTTTCTCGCTACATTGCAATCTCTTGATTTTGCATCTCACCAGCTTTTGATGTGGTTTCCATAATTTCTTAGCAGAATTGCAAGAAGCGATGAGATCATTGCATAGTACACCCCTGCAGCCCCCATGGCATGACCTGAAGGACTTCCTGTAAGAAGAAAATTAACTGTCAATTGTCAGTTTTCCTTGTGAACTGCTTTGGATTTGATTACATTTCACAATTTTAATAAATAAGACTTATAGTTTAATCACATTGATCTTTATTATTATTATATCTTGTACAGATGTTATTATTTCTTTCTATATATACTTTTCTGTCCACTTTGCTGCTGTAATGCCCAAATGTCCCCATTGTAGGACAAATAAAGGTATATCTTATCTTATTCCAAAGGGCCAAAGTGGAAAAAGAGTGTACTTATACTTCATAAGTATACAATATCTAAAATATAATATGTTTTCGCTAGTGGAGGCAATGGGATTAACACTTGGCATCATCAAACAAATCACTCAGCAGTTTGTTTTTGTTAACATAGGAGCCAGTTCAGACTCACCTGGACCAGTCTCACAGGTCATGGGAAACTGTTCAATATATGGCACAGATGAGTTACCATAGTAACCAGTCTCCTGTATCCACCAGTAAGGTCGCTCTCCAAAGAGGATCCTGAGGAAGAAGTATAAGGTTAAACATCAACCAGTGTCACAGCGATATCATCATCATCACCATCATCATCCTTTCAACATTGTAATGCTCATTAGTTAAAGCATCAGAGTCTGTGATCACTCACCATTTGAAGATCATATTAAGCCAGTCTCCCACTACTGCCACCCAGACCAGTTTGACCCCCACAGGCTCCCATAGATGGAACCAGACAGGGAAGAACACAAAGAAGGTGTTCCGCAGGTCAGCTGCCATGGAGACCAGGAGGAACCAGTCTTGTGTGTCCTTGTAATGGACCTGGAGATACTGGGTGGCACTGATGCCATAACCATGGACTACATCCATGTCTCCTTTACTAGTTCACTATTACAACCAGAATTCCAAATATATAATATTTTCAAAAACGTACTCCACTGGCATCTACGATTCAGTACTCTGTGCTAAAACTACGATACCCTTAAATAACCAAAGTCGTCGATGAGAAAGACAAGTGCAGCTTCTCTACTAATGTCTGGTTGGCTGTAGAATGTGCTGCTGCTCTGTTACCTTGGTCCCTTTTTATACCCAGAAGGACCACCTGGCCACTTCACCAAGCCCAGTTGCTAAACTGGAGTGGGGAGGAGAGAGAGAAGGGGGTAAACATTACATCATGACTGCAGCAAGTGGGTGAGTACGTGCCCTTGTACAGTGCAGTGCACACACGCATGCACACATGCGCATGCACACACTCTTTTACTATCATTACCATGAACTTCCATTTCCATTGAGTCTCACACACCATAAGGTGTCACCTATGCCATTTCCAAGAGCTCTTCTGTCAGCCATCACTTCCCAGCAGTCCATTAAATCTCAGTTTTTCTGTCTGGGTACTGAGAGCTATATGTGAGACCCAGATAAGAGGTGTGATGGATGACAGGTCCAACTGATAATGAGGTTATTTTTCACTTGCCCCTTGTTTTCCCCATAGACCAAGGTTAATATTTAGTTATTATTTATAGAAACAATGGGTCATCATGGAACATGAAAACACATTTCAGCCTGTTTCAAAGAAACACAGATTTTTTTGTGCTTATGAAACTGTACTTAAATAAAAATTTATGAAATTCTGCCTGCAGCGCAACAGTTAACTTTTTTTCCCCAGACACATATGATTTGTCAGATGGGATGTACTACATGATGAAAAGTGGACAGGAAACCTGCTGTCAATCATTGTTTTAGTGGAACTACATGTCATCCCCGATCTCAATGTAAAATAAATTCACTCTCTATTCAAAGTACACAGTAAAAAATTAACTCATGGATTTACTTGAAAACGTTTTTTGTGGTTTCATTCAACTACAGTGTTAAGTAATTTAAAAATTAAATAAAATTGGTTAAGCACAAAGTAGCAAGTGCTTATTTAACTCAACACCATGACATTTTACTTAGCTCTTTGGACTACTAACCAACTACTAACTAACTAACTAACTAGCCAACTAACTACTATTGGATGGATCCATGAAAGTAATTCTACTAAATAAGTGTATTTAGAAAAAAGAGCAGCTCTGGAAGATTAATTAGGACCAGCCTGGAATGGCTATGATGTTAACCGTTATGTTATTCTAAGTTTTCAATAGCAATAGGGAATTGTTCCATTTTGTTCCAGCATGGTTGACCTCCAGACCTCTTCTCACTGCTGGTTGACCACTACCTTCTGTAAGCAAAGAAAAAGGGTCAGCATGGAAGTTCCACACCTCGGACACGTGCACCTCCTGTTTTCATCTGTACAGGAACAAGCTGAACTGAGACTGAACCTAGCATCCGTGAGAACTCGCTAGCTCTGGTTTGTGGCGGGGTAGGCCGGGAGGTGGGGAAAAGAAGTAGAGCAGGGGAAGAGAAAGAGATGGGAGGGGCTCCTAAGGGGTGCATCGTGTTTACGTCTGGCCGAGTGCACCCCTGTGACACCTGGAGCGAGTGGTGTAAGTTTCCACGGTGACACGTTATTTGGCTGTGGCCTCGCCTGGATAAAACCAGCCGATTTTCTGTTTGCTCCACAAACCGTGATCTTGTCCTGGGGGCTAAAAATAACTATTGTGTCTATGTGACTATGTCCCATCCCCCCACCCCACCTCTTTCCTTTACACGTACACACACAACACAACTTTCCCCATCTTCCCACCCAAGAAAGTAACATATATTCTGTTGTCCTTATAAAGAGATCAGGGGAGCTGGTTATGAGTGGGTTGTGCAGGGGTATTTAGGGATGTGAACATGTTCATATATTATTCTCTCCTAGTTAATATAATAATAATATGAATAATAATAATACAAGTTCTATAACCATTCTTAATAGTGTCATAACATACCCTACATTAAGATCTCTCGCATCCTGTCTGTCTTAAGCATGGAGGACATCCCCTCTGCACACTGGCCCCACCCCACCATCTGTCCTTGCAGAGCCCACTGATAAAACAGAGAGAAAACACACACTTATCCAAATATTGAATGTTCAGATGGTGCAGGTCGCGTGTGTCTCTGTGTGTATGTGTGTGTTCCAAAAAAGGGATCATAGCCATTAGTTAATGATTGTAGACATCCCAGACTTATAAATCATCACACGCACATATGCAAGCATGCAAGCACGTACACACTACACACACTCATGCAAATGCATCTGATTGTTCCACCCAGAGTCTGACAGCCTGTTGAGAAACAAATTGGACCCGATGGATAATGTCTCTCTCTCCTACACACGCACAGACACACACAACAACTGCTGTTGTTTATATACCTGCTCTGAATGCCTTCCTTATTAGGCTACTTGTAAACTAGGATGGAACTGTGCAATGTCATCTAGCATAGCACCTTTAAGAGAGATTGGAAATATACTTTGACTCTGACTTTGATTAAACTAACACCCTTGCTTGATGGGTGTCTATCAGCTTGGTTTTAAGGCTGTGTAAGTGGGGTCAGGGCAAAAGGTTACAAGAGGAATCTGCAATGCTATGAGTGGGAGTAGAAGTAATCATCGTGTGAGTCTACTGATGTTGAACATCTATAGACTCTTTACTAGAGCCTATCCAAATAGGCCAGTGTTACATTCTGTGTTTATCTCCTTGTCTGTTAACACACAGCAAAACAAATTATGCACCACAGTTTATATTACCCTATGTAACCTCTAGACCCTGGTCAAATTTCTAGATATTCTAGCATAATCCACTGAAGTCCATCGACTTGTTTGGATAATTGGGAGGCAGGATTGTTCCTTTACCACACTGTGTTTTGGTCCTGAGAACAGACAAACCAGGGTCAGTTGTAGCGTGTGACCTGCAAGCCACTCGAAGTCTGTCCTGGCAGCTTGTCAATGCTATCACAGAGATATATAGCGTTGTTATTATGGTGGGATTCTTTCTAGACACAACCAACATGGAGGCTCTCTGGTTGCACTCTCTCCCAGTCAGAGCCAAGTCTTGTCTGGGCTGTTTATCCCCTTGAGGCCTTGAGGTATTTGGCTCTAGTTTGGATCCCTTATCTAAGTTACAACAGAGTAGCTTGCTGTGTTGACACTAATGGTGTCAACTGTTTTGTATTCAAGCTTAAATGGCCTTGTGATTTTTTTTATTGTTATTTCAATTCCCTTTTAAAGGTTCTATGGTGACCTGAACTTAGTTCAGCCTTATTTCCACAAATCCGAATGTTAACCCTTAGGGAGAGACAAACAAAACTGATCCAGCATTTGAGGATTTCAGTAATTTTTTGCATCTGGGGTAAACCTGTTTTGGGAACTATCCATAAAACAAACGCAGATGCTGTTATCTCCGATCTACTGGAGGGAATGTGGTTGAAGGGTCACAGGTCATATTTTAAAGAATCCGGAATGCAGTTCCTGTGTTTATTTTCTTGAGTGTTTCTTCTTTCTGTCTTGTTTCCCAAAGTGGGTTTTGAATCTCTTCAGAAAAGCTTTACTGGATTATAATACACGTTCACAAAGTGTGACTGGTACTCAAGAGAATGCAGCTCCTCAGCTCACAGAGAACTACTGAGCAGGAAAAATCCATCTAACTGACTGTTACTCGGAAACCTCTTTTCTCTCAGAATTGTCTCAGAATTTCCAGAATGCCTCCTCCTCAAATGTCTGATGTCTCTTAAATGTACCCAACACATGGCCTCTGACTGACACAGAGAGAAGGGGTGGGGGGTTAGAGAAGCCATTTATCCTGAATTCTTTACATTTAGTCATTTAGCAGACGCTCTTATCCAGAGCAACTTACAGTAAGTACAGAGACATTCCCCCCGAAGCAACTAGGGTGAAGTGCCTTGCCCAAGGACACAACGTCAATTGACACGGCCAGGAATCGAACTGGCAACCTTCAGATTACTAGCCCGACTCCCTCACCGCTCAGCCATCTGACTCCCATTACAGAAACGTTTGCACTAACTACACAAACAGATGAAAAACCTATTCCCCAGTCACTTCCTTTTGTACATTTAGTTTGGCAGGTCAGGGGTTGGGGTGAGGAGTTCACTGGTCCTCTCTCATCTGAATTCTGTTTCTGACTTCCTTTAGAAAACATAGGTCCTAAAAAAAAACTTAAAAGAAACAATGAATTCTGTTGTCTGGACCATTTTAACAAACAACTGCCTTTATTTTATAAACACATACATACTTTTGTATGCTATTTGTGAAGTTAAAAAGAACAATGTAAAATCTAAAATGAGGTGTCCTATATCAATCACACACTTGTGATAGATTTTATTGTTCTGATGAAAATTTGTCTTGGACTCATACACCATCAGCTGTTCAAATACAAAAAACATTGTGCATCTATACACAGGCAACCAACAAATAATGTTATTATGTAAAATAATATATATAAAAAAGTGTCGGCAGTGGTTATAAGGATGACTGGAGTTAATAAATGTGGGAGATAAATCATCTCTATGTTAATGCATCAGTACATGTATGCATGTGGTGTTCATAACAATGTTAAAATTAGTCAAATTCAGCGCAATAAAGAAAAATTAAAAAGTGTAGGCAGTGGTTATAAGGATGACTAGAGTTAATAAAATGTGGGAGATAAATCGTCTCTATGTTAATGCATAAGTACATGTATGCATGTGGTGTTCATAACAATGTTAATTAGTAAGTGCAGAGGAAGGATGTCTGTTACTACCCAAGATCTCTATGTGAGATCAAGCTAAACAAGTGTACCCAGCAGATTTAGAGTGTCACTCCTCAAACTTCATTGTTCCCTCAAAGCCATGGTAGGTGAAGGGTTCGAGGGCAGGGCTGCAGGTGTCCTCAGCCAAGCAGGCCATCTTGTTGTTCTCACAACTCTCCTCTGAGCCAGGTGCGATGTACACCCCATCCTGAGAGTGGATGGATGGGTCCTCATCGAAATAGTTGTGAGGCCTCAGGATGACCCCGCCCCCGTTCCCCACGGTAACTGTGTTAGGGATGTCCTCAGCGTGAGGGATGTGAAGGAAGCCAGCGGTTACCCAGGCAACCAGGTCCTGGAGGACAGGAAAACACTTTGGTGACTTTTTGCAATCTTACTTACACCAAATCAATGAACTCGCCATACAGATTCTTTTCACAGGCCTTCATGATGAATTTCACACCTCATTTTCGATACTGTCATTGTCCTCAATGTACTTGCTGAAGTCGACTGCTGGAGTCCAGATGTTGTTCTGATTGTACAGACTGCTACTCGTCTGCTCTGAGTCCTTGTGCTTGGTAATGGCCACTTTATACCTGTAGTACAACATAATAAACAAAAGAAGAGAAAGAGAAGCCATGGTCAGGGAAAGGGTTTCTACCCCAGACTGGAGGACAGACTTAAATGTAATGTCATTTATTTATTTAGCAGCTGCCTTCATCCAAGGAAATATACAGATGGGATTTGAACCTTCAACCTCTTTATTGGCATTCAAATGCTCTACCACTGAGCAACACCCATCCCGCTCATGGGTTACACCATCAACCCCTATAAACCGAGATCCCAATTGAACACCTCAGACATCCAAAGGGGAGAGAGTCCTCACCTAGCCCAAGACATGGACTTCTCCTCTGGTTCTGCCTCTGGAAGGGGTTCCCCAGCGAAGGTGACCACCTGGATGCGGTATGAACGCTGGTGGCCCCATCGGTTGGTGCGATTGCTGGCAATGTGGAGGTAACGTGGCGTCTTGGTGTCGTGGCGGAGTGCAGCCTCCTGCTCCGTCTTCAGTTGCTTCTCCACCAGCTGTGGAACCATGGCAGAGCGCTCTGGCTTCCAGGGCAGTGGCACCTTCACATACTTCATGTCCTTGGTCTGGAACACATTTTTAACACCTGTGGAGCATGTAAACGAAGGACTGAACTCAACATCAATAAGCAGTGCTTCGTGAACTGTAACTTTGAAGTATAATGCTCTGGCTTGGTTTTTTTCCTATGGTGAAACTACACCTAAGTGTACACACTGTCACATCAGTAGTATGGGACTAACAATGGAGGTCATATTCATCTTAATGAAACACGTCAACTTGACGGATAGCAACCAAGAGATACTGGTGCTTGCAATGGTCTGTTACTGTCAGCTCTGTAGCTCACTTAAACAAATGTCATGACAAACAACTGCATCTATAAACTTCATTTTCACACACACCTAATATGTCCAAGTCAACTTTGAAATTGATGAAATGGGTATGGATGTTTCCAATTGTATTTTCCGCCACCTGGTGGCCGTATTTTAAACTGCCGTCCACTTTGAAAGATGAAGAGATGTATCCCGTGGCGTGCACCTTGGCCTCAATTGAACCACTTTGGTAAAAGATGAAGTCCCATATGTAGTCATAGTTGCCTATGGCTGTGATTGTCCGAAACACCAAGGCGCTGTTAACTAGTCCACCATAACCATTATGAAAAAAGTCAGAAAAATGCCTCCTAAGAGGACGGCCGGTATTGTGCTCAAAAACGCATATAGAATTCCTAAATCGCTGGGGGGTACCGATGTCGATGTATCGGTAGGTGTCAATGTATGCTGCCTCATATGGACAATCTATTCCTCGGACGAGTTCGTGAGCAAAGCGCCCTATTCCGATGCTGGAATCAATAAACTTTGTCAGAATCATCCCTGGTGTGACAGAACCATACACCGACATTGCCTCCTGTACGCTTAGTTCATAAACTATTCTCTCCCCCTTGAAATTGACGTCAAAAACTCTCATACCGGTAAGTGAACTTAACCCAAACGCAAAACTCCAGTCGAGGTATATGACATGATTATCATGGACACTAAAGCGTTTGCCTTGTGCGTAATATTGCTGTGGGCTCAATCCTGTTGGTTTACTTTTAAGTTTCAACGATGCATAATTCGGAATAGATTTAAAGACTATTTTAGCTACATTCCCTGACTCGTATTGTTTTTTCAGGTCCTCCACACTGTTGAAATATATTCCGTTGTAAAGCACCTTCTCAACTTTCCAATTGGATGAGTCTGTGCTGTTGTGGTTGACCAAGACTTCGAATCCTACGGGGTGTATGTACATCCCGCTCAAATCCCTGAAAAAAGATATCCACGTGTGTCTGTCGCCCGACTGGACACCTCTGGGCATTCCCTCAAAAGCATTCAAGTTATTTTCTTTGCTGACATTAAAACTTTCTTTCATGATTTTACCAAGTTTCGAAAATACCTCCTTGTCGAGAAACTTAAAAAGAACGACATACTCCCCAATTGTGACTGTTCGCGCGTTGATAGGCAACTCGGTTTTGTACTTCTTCATGGTGACATCGTGGTGGTATTTCGGATGTGGAAGAGGTCCCACCACGTACTCCTTGATGTTTCCCTGGCTGCCGTGGAACACCACGACGGTCGCCTCCCTTACTGGTTTGGGCCCGTTACTATCTAGGTAGCGCAGGGCATCCATTTTCTTCGGCAAAGAGAGATCAATTAAAAACAAGAAGTTTTTGGAGGGATCGGTAATATTACGATTCGAAATGTCCACGTTTTTCAGATTAAGCATGTAGTCGCGCACTTGTAGATATTCATTTGCAGACAAGTCGGCAAAGACGGCGCTACGCGGGTTGTGCTGGCCCCTCAAAGGATGGAGCGGCTTCGAAGTGCATTTTGGCTCCTTATTTGAATTAAGGCTTATTAGCACGATGTTTAGGATAAAGGAAGATAGGCAAATGAGTATCGCTGTCCATTTCAGCAATGAATTCATCCTCTGAGCGACCATTACGCATAAGACGATCTAGGAGATGCAATATTTGGGAATGAACATAGGCGCGTATAGCTTTTATGTGAACCAACGACGAATTAAGAGCTCCACCCACCACTTTGTCTTAATAAACCAGAACTGTAGGATATAGTGCCGCGCACTAACACTGTTTAGGTTCATAACAGAGGTGCGGTGTTACACGGTCCAGTGTGTGTGATGAGCCGGAGAACGCACGTTAGCGGCTTGTATGTTCAACTTGAGCACGTAATAAACATGGACTACTGGAAGTAATCTCAGTCGCATTATTCCAATCGCCACCGGTAATAACAAACTATTACAAGAACTCCCTCTTGAAACTTACAGAATTTGGTTTGCACACGCTGTAACCTGAATTTCATTGACTGCTAACACAGGGGCGATTCGAGGATCAGACCTTTAGGGGTGCTCAGCCCCCAATGAGAATGTGACATGAATATAGTGCCTTGCAAAAGTGCTAATAACAGGCATGTAAACAGGTCAGGGGTAAAAAAGGTGAGAAGGATACGGTGAACCCCCGACCCTCCGGGGGCCAGCTCAGAAACTGTATTAAATTTGAAAGTTAAACGCATGAATCTGGTGCACTTTGAGAGCAAAATTAAGATGCTAGATCTATGTAGAATCTGAGCTCTTGTAAACAATGTCATGTTCTTTTAACCATAAATATTTTTTTTGTATAGCATACATCACAAAAAACAATTAAACAAACAGGATTACCTGTGTTGAACTACTTTAAAAAGTCAAAAGCATCACTTACTGTAAAGCATACTTACACACATCCAATAGACATAATTTTTAATATTGTATTAAAATTGTTTCTACTAGATGATGCAAGATGAGTCTGTAAACCTCTCCCCACTCTGCCTATGAATTATTATTATCTTAAATAAGTTTTAGTGCTCTAACGTAAGAGTTTGCAAACGTGTCTGTTAGTGACAGATGACAAACAATTACAGGTTCAAAGGGCTTTAAACAGGTTTCATATCCAGTGTTGCCATGCACCTTTAAGAAGAGGACAGAAGAAGTAGGTAGTTAATTTCATGGCGCTGATGTCACATTCTCATTGGGGGCTGAGCCACCCTAAAGGTCTGATCCTAGAATCGCCCCTGGCTCAGTGCCTGTGATTCTGCCTGTGATTTGCATGTTCTCCCCGTGCTCACATGGGGTTCCACCGCTAATGACTCCAATAGAAAAAGCATGCATCACAGATGCTCTCCTATGTAGTCCAGGCAAAGTAGCGTTTTACGACAGACTAATTGTAAAATATTTTTTTGCAGCTTAGATCATTTCTTTGAGGTGTCCAGAACAACATACTAAAAGTCCTAAGAAATCCTAGTTGAGGAAATATGTTAAATTCTCATCAATCCGAGATGTGTGCCAATAAGGCCAGGCAACATTACACCCCAATGGGGCTATTTTTTTCCTTTGAGTTACTGAGTTACTTTGCCTGGACTAATGAGACATTTTAGTTTTCTGGACATAATGTGGACATCGTTTACATATTCCCAATCAATAAATGAGCCATATGACTTGTTTAATACGTATAATAATAATAATACACCAAAGAACAAATAATACAACCAAATACACCAAAGATCTTGCATCAGAATTTGAAAACAAATGGAAACATCTGAAGGCAGTGTATAGTGCCACTTTTGAAGAAAGCCTATCTCCCTTTGACCTCCTGAATGCAATCAATAAGATGCAGATTGAGAGTATTATTGGAGAGGTTCGTGATGTGCTGCAGATCTTCTGCACTTCTGCGCCTGTTCTTCGAGATAATCGTGGAAAACTCGCTGCCCTAAAATCCCATTCTAAAGAATGCACACAGACAGATTCCTGGCATTATTAGAGATTTAATTGGAATCTCCTCCCTCCCTCCCATGACACTGTGGGGATTTTGTGAATTACAAGGGTGGGGGCTTGTTATTCTGGAGGGCTAGAGAACTTCCTAACAGTCATATGAGTTGTACTGTATCCAGCAAGGTACAGGTTGAACTCTACTGTGTTTGTTTATCTTCCTAATCTTGGTTCAGTAAATATAGATTTGAACAGCTCTTAATTACAAGTTGCTTATTTTACAAGGCATGTTCTAGAAAGCCTTGTTGTTGTTGTTTTCACTTGCTCTGGAGCAATATACTGTATTCATAACTAGAACAGAACTGTTGCCAAATGATAGAGACCGCTTATGAAAGAAATATACAAAAAACACATTCTCAAAAGAATACTTTTATTAAGTAAAATATTTATCCTTAAATCAAAAATTGGTAGATGGAGATAAGACTTCACACTGCACCATCTGATATGAAATATCAGAGTTTTCTTTGTCTGGTGCCCCCCCCCCCCCCCCCCTTACATCCAAAAGATAGCACAACACAATCGGTCAAAACTAAAAAACACACACACACACACACTTGACCTTGGAGCATTTCAGATGCCTAAAACCAATGACATAAAAGTACTTGTGACAAACACAAATAAAATACCTGTGTAAAGAGGACAGACAACAAGAACCGAAACCACCGTATCTGACACCCACACATCTTGTAGGGAGTCATGTTTGCAGTTCAATTCTTCTTGGTTGGTGGATAATAATTCACCTTATGCGACCACTCTTACAGGCCATTGGAAAAAAGACACATGGATTTAAGAAAATTTCTGTAGAGGGTCGTAGAGTAGCCCTACTCTCAGAGTAGGGCCACCAGACAATTCTGAAATGGCGAACTTGATCAGCTAGACTTGAGGCTTATCTTTTCATCCCATCTGATAAAGCACTTGTGCACTCCCTCATAAAGAGGCAAAGAGTGGAATTAGCCTGGAGCTCTGACACCAATGCCGTACTTACTTTTTAAACCATATAGATAGGGGGGAGGGTATTACAAATCATGTCAAGTGTGCAGGGGATGGGGATGCAGGGCCTGTCTGTGCCCAGGGAAGTCAACTGTCCTGCTGCATGGCAGTTTAATGTGCGTGAGGAATGATAGTCCACTTTATTGTGGATGAGGGATGATAGTCCACTTTATTGTGGATGAGGGATGATAGTCCACTTTATTGTGGATGAGGGATGATAGTCCACTTTATTGTGGATGAGGGATGATAGTCCAGCTTGAGAAGAACAAGTCCCAGTTCTAGTCAATGTGGCCGTCTGGGCAAGGGAAGGTTAGTACAGGGCCTCAGAGTTGCAGCTTCGCGGCTTCTTGATTTTCTCGATGTTCTTCAGGATCATGTCGTGTAAAGTCACCTGCGAGCATAAAGTATGTGAGTCTGCAGGAAGGAACGTACAGCTAGATAGATTGATGGTGTGAGGTCCTCGAAATACACTAAAATGCCTGATACTGTCAATGTAATTTATTTAGAGAACACTCACATATTGGTTCCTCAGCTCTGACACAATGATCTTCAGGCTGATGTACTCCTTCTCATCAATCTCTGAAACTGTGCGTCTATAGTCCTCCTGTGGTGGGGGGTGGTCAATGATTAAAAGAGCAACTAGGCTCTGGGACAACAACAAAAAACTAAGTGCTTTTTACACCTTTGCATCCCCAGACTGATCAGGAATCTTGAGCAGGTCAAAGAGGCCATTACCCCCATGGCCTTGGTGACTAAACAAGTGCTCAAGGTCATTTCCATACCGTTTAGTGTGAATGAGTCTGACTCTGGTTGAACCCACTTCAAATACTGCAGGTAAAAAACCCTGGTTCTCAGTGTGAAAAGGATATTAATAAAATAAACTCTTACCACATGAGGGTACTTCGCAATTTTGGAGACAAGCTTTGCTCTGGTGATGTAATATCTGTGAAAAAAAACAATCACATATCTTCTGGAAAGGACTGGCAACTTTTTGGAATAAAAATAAATGGCAAACCAATGCATGGGCAGTGTTTCCCCTACCATTATATTAGGGGGGCATTATATTATGTATTATTAAAAAAATATATATATATATAGCGTCAGATCACAAAATAAGGCATTTAAGGTAACCTTTCCTATAAAACAGGTCTACCTACTGTAGGGGAAACACTGATGGGTGCAGGTAGACAGAACGGAAGACGGTTCAGCTACAACAGTTAAGTGGTAAAGATTCAACACACTTAACCAGTCACTCTTTAAGTACCTGGATATTTGGTCCAGGTAAGAAGCAGCCTCCCCTTCAACAGTTCTGAGCTCTGCAACAGTCTCTTCCTATAGAGACACAGTACACAAGGACCCATTATTACAGGCACTATCCTAACAAGTAATCAGTAATCGGGCATCAGAACAGTTCTGCCCTCTAGTGTGGGAAATACAAAGCATGTCATCTGCAGCATTAGAATCACTAGTGCACAGTGCCCATGATGCAGTCTGTGATTAAGATGTCGGTGAGACATACCATGATGCAGCTGGTGATTATAATGTCCGTTAGTTGATTTGGTGTTAGTTTATTTGGAGTTTGTGCACATTTGCAATGTGCAGGCAGAGTTTTTGCATCAGTAAACACATGAATTCATGTAACAAAATGTAATGAAGTATCCACTTTAAATATTGTCTATTCATCATTTGATCCATAAAGAAGAGATTCCTTGCATTATAGTATAGATGTTCAGTTTAAAGTTGTTATATGTAACCGGGAGTCTGTATTAAAACATTAAGACACGAAACTGGGGCCCGTTCTCCGTACGTCGCTAACTCAGTTAGCTGGATTTGATTGATGACGATTTGTCATTATCTTGGATTGTTCGGTTCTTCGAAGCTCATTCTGGACTTGCTGTCATAGCAACAAGTCCTTTAGCTTAAACCTGCTCGGGAGCAGGCTTATTTTATGTAAACAAGATTTGATTGCGACTATATAAGCAGAGGTGAGACAGGAAGTCTGTAACAGACGTCTTGTCCGTTTTTACGACAACAACCTGTTGCGGAAGGTGCAAGAATAATTAGCAGAATTTAACATGAAACCGAATTAATTGCTCATTGCGTGATAAATAGATCCTTAAGCACAGTGCGATATGCTACTAGCCTATACTTTTTGAGATAGCCTATCGTTTTTTTTGTGAGGGTGTAATTTACATCATACATTTGTTTAAACCACATTGACATTAAAGATGATAAACAAAGTATGAAGAAAAAAAAAAACATAGGCCTAGCTTACTGTAATAAGCGATAAATCATCTAACGTGGTCACCACTATACATTTAATTTGGTCTGCTACTTTTTAACCAGCCCTCTTTCTTGGATTTTGCAGACTTTGAGGTGTTCCCTGGCGTTCTGATTAAATCTTCAAATTCGGAGTAACCTTCGAGCAAGCTGTTGCTCTGTTGGCTCTGTTGCAGAATAAACGGGGCGCTCTTTTTGGCCATGGTGAGCAGCCATATACTTATGTGAGCAGCCAATAGCAGTGTTGCTGATCAAGGTTTCTACTATCGATACATAGCCCCTTTTAGACCAACGCATAACTCAATCCAGCTATACTAATTATAAACAACATGGGTGTTCGAAGAACTGAATTAGCCAGATCATGATTAGCAAGATGATGTCATCTTGGATGTGTTATTCGATCTCGGATGTAATAAGCGACGTACGGAGAACGGGCCCATCTATCCAACAGAAACATTGCTGGAAAGGTGATTACCTGGATAGACACGCCAAAGTTATTCCCATCCTCTATTCTGGGAATCAACAGCTGGACCCACATTTTGACCTAAGTGACATCAGAGGAATCAGAGGAAAAGAAATGGACAGGAAATAACATGTCATCTTTGATGTTGTGTGTGTGTGTGTTGGACTTACTGTGTTGCATTTTTCAATCAGCGTTCTGATCTCTGGTTTGACTCGTTCTATCAGGTCGACCAGCTGACCATTGCTTTTCATCATTCCCTCAGGCATGACAAAGACCTTGGTACCCCCTAACCACCACACAGAACCAGACAAAGGACAGAAGTGATCAGTTTAACATCCACCACTAGCCACTGCTGCCAAGTCAACATTTTCAGACAGGCTCCAGGGAGTTCACCTTGGCAGTTCTCGTCTGCTGCTCCGTCTTCTAGTTTCCGCTTCTTGGCATGTTGCTGTGGACATAAAATGAAAGTTGATTTCTCGTTTTGAAACCGTGGTCTCCAATGATCAGATTCAGACAGATCAGATCTAAATTACACCCACCAGATCCAGTCCATCGTGGCTGTTGGTGATGACCACTGGGTCTGGCACTTTGAAGTTGATCTCTGAATGGATGTCTCTCAGGTCTGCTACATTAAATACGGGCTCCTTGAAACCAAGAGCTACGTTTGTAAATATATGGCATCTTCAGCCTATCAAAGGTCATGTTCATGACATTCAACAAATGTAATGTAACAGACTGTGTTGTGTTTGCTCACTGTGATAGCTACAAATCCATTATATTACCTTCAAAAAACCATCAAGTTCCAACAACTTCTTTGGGAAGAAGTTGGCAACCAAGTCTTCAGCCTGAGTTACAAAATAAAACGGATAGCATTGGCACACACGTTAGTATGCAGTAGCCGCCAGGTCAGGTGATTTTTCGAGACTTCCACGTGTTGAATAGCTGCACGATGCTTGACGAGTCCATCATTTTACTCACCTCACCCGTGATCCGTTCTCTGAAAGTATCGACCTGTGAGATGGAGGTAATTTGAGTTAAGATATGACCAGCAAGTTTGTTTGTAGCTAATGTCTCTCACTTCCATTGCCACACTGGCTAGCTAATGGCATAGCTACAAAACGCGCACTTGCATCAGACAATTGTGTTATGTGTGGGTGTTTTAAGAAACAAATTGGCAAGATAACTTTTATTTCGTATTCACTACCAGATATAGCGCAACCCTCTGTCAAGCCAGACCACGGGTTAACATTACCGGCTAGAACTGTTAGCTAGTTAGCTAGCTAGCTAGCTCACTGACCATGCATTCAGGCCTTGCAAGCATCATCATTTCTCAACTCTGGCGTACAAGAAAGTTATTACTAGATAGCGAGCTAGTAATGATGTAAACAGCCTTACCTTTTTCTTGATTTCATTGTCTACCCTTAAAGACATGATTTACAATGTGTCCGATTAACTCATACACAAAGGTATATGTTGGCAATGTGGTTCTGTATGCACTCAGAAGACACGCACACCACTTGGGAAGACGATTTGTGACGTAATCAGAAGGCGACAGTACATGCGAATTGAGTGGACTGACGCTGTGAGGGAGTAGCTAGCTAGTAAATCAATAGTTGTTACAAGCAGAGAGCCATACCCGAGCAACTATGTCAACTCCAATCATATTACTTGACTATTTGGGAAATCTAAAGTAGTGAGTATTGTTGACGTTGGACCGTCGTACTAATCTTTGAGAATGCATGCTTGGTGTAATCTGCAGTGCGCTACCATCCATGGACCTAAAGGCTACAGTTTACAGTGTAGCTAGGAGCACCAGATCCATTTCATTAGCCTACTTTTTTTCACAAAAACAACTAAAATGAACATATGAAGGGACTTTTGCTTCGTAACTATAACTGCAATAAATGGCTGGCACAATGCTAGCTATATACTCAAAGGAAGAGTAAACAAAACCATAGCTATTAGCTAGCTATAAGCATCTAATTCATTACAAGCAGGAACTTGGCTGTTCTCATGCATCATCAGCTGTCAGAACCCCGGACCACGTCATCATTTTTTGATTTATTGATTAAAAGTCAAAATACAACTTGCAACAATTTAAACTTTTTTTGTTCAGATTTCATATAAGTAAATCAGTCAATTGAAATTGAGGTATTCGTCCCTACTCTTTGTATTCACCTAAAAGGGATATGTGTTTTTGTGTGTATGTATGGCATTTTTTATTTCAGCTCAGGCAACGAGGGACCATCATGCGTTGCATATTGCATTTACATTTTCATTCAGTGTATTACATTGTGGTGGCACCTGCCTGCTTTCTGCTTAACCCTTGTGTTATCTTCGGGTCATTCTGACCCATCAGTCATTGTGACCCACCGTCGTATTGCGAGAGATTTACCGCATACAAAGACAAAGTGAAGCCTTTTCTTTTAACCGTTGGGCTGTCTCAGACCCCCCACATTGCGAAGGTTAAAAGAAAATTATTTTAATTTGTTTTTGTATTGGGTAAAATTGGGTAAACACAACGATGGTTCGTTATGAACCTTTGGGTCATGTGACCCGAAGGCAGCACGAGGGTTAAATAGCACTTCCAAAGGCTTTGAAGCCCACCTTTTTGTGGAATTTTCCCCAGAAGATCAGAATGTACTTGTCAGCAATCTGGCCTCAGGAACCCCTTTGTAGTTGGTGTCTACTACATCTTCACCTTTTATAATATTGTTCAACTGTACTTCTCTTCTGAACAGTCCCTGGCATTCTCCTTGCATCACAGTCACACCCTCAGAAGGCTGTCCATGCCTGGGTTTGGACTGGTCATAGCATGAACACATATTGCTGTACTGTGTGATAAGGTTTGTTAACTGATACTTGTTGATTTTAGACCGTTTACTTCTGTGCATATCACAAAAATAGACAATGGTGTCACTGATTGTTCCAACCCCACACAACAGTAACTTAACTAGCCTATTAAGGTCTTGTGAACAAAGCCTGCAATGCTGACTAAATTGAAAGGTTTGCCCTTTCGGACTTGTGGTTAATCAATTATAATCCTCTAAGTCTACATAAAGTTCACCGTTGTTGTTAGGGTATTGCCCTGTGTCATGATTACACTTAGAAAAGCCACAGTCAAGTCACACTTTCAAGTGAAGAGTTCCCAGCTCAGTGCTTTAAAGAACAGGGGCTGTATAGGAAGTGTGTCTTAACTGTTTCTGTCCGTGATTGAAAGATGACAGTCGCCCAGCGTTCTGGCAGGAGGAGACGGAAGGGTAGGCCAAAATAAGAAACAGAACTTTGCTTTCAGTCACAACTAATCCTAGAACATGCATGGGGATCATCAGATTTTTTTTTACAGAGTGAAGTGGAACAAATGATCTTATATTGGTGGACTGGAACTTGTCTAAGGAAAAGCTTAATACTTAGATGCTGCATGTGCTTAGGTGCTTGGACTATAGACTGCTACTTGTGCTTTAGTAGGCTAAACTGTCAGTCAAAGTCTATTTGGAACCAGCTGCTGTGTCTTCTAGAGTAGCCCTAATGGTGACATTCTGGAGTTGTGTTTGGCTAGGGGCCCTTCTATGAAAGAGTCTTTCAGTGGGTGGGGTACTGCTGCGGGAAAAAAAATCAGGTTGGAGAATGTGACATTTCTGGAACTAGACTACATGGAGAGCTCATGGAAGTTTAGTTGAGAGCCTTGATAACTGTTCATCAATTCACCGAGTACCCTAGTATTTTTATGTTTAGACAGTACTAAACAAAAAACACCTAAATGTAGGTTACTGTACTGTACCAAAATAAGTGAAACTCCAGAGAGTGGATTTAACGTAGGTTATGTGGTCCCTCACCTTTCTGGTTTTACATGGCTGTCACTCCAGGGGCCAACTGGGCCCCTCCCATACTCCACGTAGACATGGCACTCCCTTGAACACCTGTTGGTTCACCTACCTAGCTTGACACACCACTATTTAATCTCTAACCGTTGAGCCGGAACTGCTAAGGCAAACTTGTCCTCTCCAGGATTTAGTGATCCACTGCTCTGTCCAGAGGAGATTCTAAAGAACAGACGTCTTTAGGATGAACATGTAAGGTGATCTCATTTTAACTTCCTACTAGGGTCCATTTTAAATATCAGATGACCACATTTTTTACAGCTAAGTTCTTGTACACTGATTTGACATTTAGCTTCCCTAAAGACCTGTAAAATGCTTTTAAACGTGGCCTAAAAACCCACCTTTTTAACAGAGGCTTTGGCTGATTCTGTTTGCACCTTCCTGCCAAAGCAAATTCCTTGTCTGTGCAAACTTTCATGGCGAATAAAACCCATTGTGATTCTGATTCAGGTTGTTAAGTAGTGTAATATTAGATGTAGCAAAAAAGGTTTCTTGGAAATGGCTTGAAATCAAGACAGACAATAGTCTAACTACAGAAAATCCTTTCTTTAATAATAATAATAATTTTATTTGTAATGCACTTTATATTTCAAAGTTTATATTTCAAACCTGTAGTCATAGTGATAACAATAGGCTCACAGTATGTGGCTTTCCTGGTCAAACTGTTATTTGAATCCTTGTATACATTTGGAATCTGGAATGATTGCATACCTTAAGATGTGGACTAAAATCTAGACAAAAAAGTGTAGTGTATATTGCATCATAGAACAGGAGTTACGAAGAACATAGTTAACGTTCATGTAAATCTCTCTTCAAACCAAGTCTGCCAAGGCAGACAGACACCGCCACGCCCAACTCTCACTCACTTTCTATTGTCTCCCTCTCTTCCTCTAACTTCTCAGGTCCTTCACCCTCTCCCATGCCTGTGCCTCCAGGCTACTCCCATGTGGATCCAAATGATCTTCTAACCCCTCTGCGTATCTCTGTGGGAGGACTCCCCATGTTGGCCTCCATGGCGAGCAGCACAGACCCTCGTTTCCGCATCAAGTGGAGGCCCATTGTCGTGGTGGGAGCAGCCCTGTCTGTGGCCCTCCTCCTCTACATGCAGCTGGGCTCCCCCCAGTATAGCAGCCCTCGGGGCTGGAGGAGCAGCCGCACCGGTGTCGACGCCGACCGCTACAACGACACCTATCCCCTCAGCGCGCCCGAGCGCACGGCGCAGGGCACGCGCTACCGCATCGCCGTCATCGCCGACCTGGACACAGACTCTCGCAGCGAGAAGAAGCTGACGTGGTTCAGCTACATGCGGAGGGGCCACCTGCTGGTGTCCCCGAGCGGGGACCGGGTGACGGTGGAGTGGGACCAGGACAGGGTGGTGCTGGAGAGCCACCTAGCGGAGAAGGGCAGGGCGATGGAGCTGTCGGAGCTGGTGGTGTTCAACGGGAAGCTGTACACTGTGGATGACCGTACGGGAGTGGTGTACCACATTGATGGGGACAACGCCGTGCCCTGGGTCATCCTGCCCGACGGCGATGGCTCTGTCGCCAAAGGTCAGTGAAACTCAAGTATAGAAATGAATGAATCACGAGAAGATCTCTTTCCTCATATGATCTGCTAACATTTCCATTACATGTATTCATTTAGCAGATGCTTTTATCCAAAGCGACTTCCAAGAGAGAGCTTTACAAAAGTGCATTGGTCAATGATCATAAACAACGAGATAGCCCCAAAACTTTGTGGGCAGCCAAAACATGAAGCATACTTTGTGAAATGCAAATAAGTGCCAATGGGAAGAAACATAAGAGCATGTAGTCAAACAAGTTACAATTAAGCGACATGAACCTCAAAAGTGAAACAGTATACCTGTAGGAAAGCAAGCAACAATAATATAATTCACAGCGAGTACAAGAAGTTAAATCAGTTAGAACTAACCAACAAGAGCAACAAGTCCCTCAATAAGAATCATTGTGTTCCTGGAGGAAACTAACATCAGGTCCAGCACGTCATTCCTAAGTACAGTAACCTGATCTGCGTATTGACACTTAACTCCACTGTCTTGTCACTGTCAGGATTCAAGGCAGAGTGGCTAGCCGTGAAGGAAGAGCATCTGTACGTGGGAGGTCTGGGGAAAGAGTGGACGACCACGTCAGGGGAGTTCGTCAACAATAACCCAGAGTGGGTGAAGGTGGTGGGGCCTCATGGGGACATTCAGCACCAGAACTGGGTTCGCATGTACAACCTGCTGAAGTCTGCCGCGGGGATCAAACCCCCAGGTAAGAGCTGAGGCCAGGGTTGGGTAGTAGCTGGCCACATGCCAAGATACATTTAGTCATTTAGCAGACGCTCTTATCCAGAGCGACTTACAGTAAGTACAGGGGCATTCTTCCCGAGGCAAGTAGGGTGAAGTGCCTTGCCCAAGGACACATCATTTCTCACGGCCGGGAATCGAACCAACAACCTTTTTGATTAGTAGCCCGACTCCCTAACCGCTCAGCCATCTGACCCCAGATACATAGTATGGTCTGCATATGGGAATGATTTACCAGATTGTCTTTAGAACAACTGTGTTGCGAAGTCCACATGTTGGTTTTCCCCCTCCTCCATTCACCCCCCCCCCCCCCCCCCGACTCCTCCTCCCCAGGCTACCTGATCCACGAGTCCGCTGCGTGGAGTGACAACCTGCAGCGCTGGTTTTTCCTCCCCCGCCGAGCCAGCGAGCAGCGCTACGACGAGACGGAGGACGAGCACCGCGGCGCCAACCTGGTCCTCAGCTGCTCGCCCGACTTCGAGGACATCACGGTGAGCCGCGTGGGCCCGCTGAACCCCACCCACGGTTTCTCCTCCTTCAAGTTTGTCCCTGACATGGACGACCAGATCGTCCTGGCCCTCAAGTCGGAGGAGGACGCCGGCAAGATCGCCACCTACATCATGGCCTTCACACTGGACGGCCGCATCCTCATGCCTGAGACTAAGATAGGGGACGTGAAGTACGAGGGGGTGGAGTTCATATAGGTGCAATGCTGAATGCATTCCAGGCCATGCTATTGTGAGCTGGTGATGTTTCCAATCCAGTCACTCAATGTTAAAGTGACATGCTGCTGGCATGTTAGTGACATCAACCCAACGCTCCACAGGCTGATTCTGACTGCCCCACACCACATGTTGCCCCGGAGTGTGACTGAATTTAACATGGTTGTTATTTGGAAGATAGGGGGTTCACAGTGCCCCGACGGTCTGCCGGAAAAAGTCCTTTCCGAGTCCTATCCTTCAGACCCCTGGCTGCCATCAAGTTGGTCTGTTTTGGGTGTAAAGACCGGTGTTGATCAGTGAATGGGAGCACGGAGGAGGCCACCTAGGGAAGGGAGGTCTTGCTCCATCCTTCCCCCTGGCCATCTGTCCATCTCCCTCAATAGTACTGCAGACTAATGAATGTACAAAAGACTATGGATTAATCTGAGACTGTGATTGAAGAAAACTACAAATAACAACATGAACATACTGTGTGTTTACATGAAGTTGGGATGGGTTTCTCTTGGTACAATGGCACTGTTTTTTTCTCTTTTTATTGCATCAAATCATATACTCCAGTAAGTTTCTGTATGCTTTGTGAAATAGTGAAGGCAAAACTTAAATGAAAAGAACCATGTTTGAAAGAGTTCTCATAGAGAGAGAGATCTCATAGATACACAATAACTCTTCCCTCACAATAACAAAATATGTCTGGTTGTTTTTTAAGTAAAAGTCTTTACCTGTCCTCGGTGAGTCTTTCATTTGTTGGGATTGGATCCTAGTTAATGCACAATAAACATTGCCCTCCCACCTCAAACAAGTTGTAGCTTGATTGTGCAACTGGCCCTCATTGTGCAATTTTGTAAGAAACTAAACTGAGTCTAAACTGAACAGCCATCTTAACCATTGCACAAACCCGCAGTGATTTTGCCTCCGTTTCTGAATAGAGACGACTGCTACTGTACAAACAGCTATCAAGAGGTAAGATATTTTAATAATATCTCAATGAAATTATCTTCTATTATGTGTTTTTTTTTTAGAAGGTCCTACAAGTAGAAAGTATTTTATATTACTGTACACATCAGTATGCATTTTGCACATCATTTAGCCAACTATTGGCTTATTGCTTGTATGCATTTTTGCAAAAATCTTCATCAGGTACAGTAGTCCCCACCAAACATTTCTCTTCCTACGACAGATTTCCATCATATATCGCTGATGAAACGTATGTTGATATTGGGCTTTGGGTCTTCATCTCTCCGTCTCTTCAGGTACCTTTACACTCGCCAGACCGAAGTGACCGTCTCCTCGGCCCACTGCCTCCATCAGCTGGCCTCCGAGTTTGGGGTGACGCAGCTGATGCGGGACGCCGGCAGGCTCTTCACTGTGCTGCTCCCTGAGGACAGCACCTTCCACACCCAGGTGGCCCTCTACCAGTACTCTGTGGAGACTGGGGATCTCGTGCTCCAGGAGAACTGTCTTCAGTACCTGTCCTGGAACTTTGAGGATCTGACCAGCTCCCCTGCTTGGATGGATCTTGCCATAAACGCGCTGCAGGCCCTTCTGCCTCGCTCGGACCTGGTGGTGCCAGATGAGGCTTTCCTCCTGCAGGCCCTGGAGAGCTGGATCTCAGAAAGGAAAAACTCTGTCGATCTGGAGAACCAGAATGCCCTGCTGGGTCAAATCCGCTTTCCTATGATCCCTGCTGAGAAGCTCTACGACTTGCAGTTCACCTCTCAGCTGTACAAGAGCCATGAGAAGTTGTACAGCAACGGCGTGCTGAAGGGGTTCGAGCTTAACATCTTGCTCTTTGGCAGGCTGAAGAAGCATGCGGACTTCAAGGGGGAGGAGTTTGACTACCAACCCAGGATCTACACAGCTGAACCATGGAGCCTCACCCTCAACAATACCAAAGACGGGGCATACAGGAGACGGGTGTATCATCGTGGAGGTTATTTCCAAGATGAAGAATACTATCCGAACAGAGTTAAATCATTCAGCACTCCTGTCCACAGTAACCTTGTCTTTCAGGACAACAAGAACAGCTGGACTGCAGAGGTCTATCTGAATCGTCAACAATGTTCAAGTTGTGAGTCTCTTCCCGCAGCGAAACTGTCCACCTAAAATACCATAAACCAAAGCACCATTCGCTACAGTAACAGGCTGCTGATACTGTGTAAGGAAAAGTATGTGTCTCATGTCCAAGACTTCAAGGACTACCTGGCCTTGGTGCCCAATAATAGTAGCAGCCAGTCATTAGCCTACCCCTGCCCTGATGACCAGTATGCCTACCGCTTTGTAGAGACCTGAGTACTTCTAATCAGAAAGCACTCAGCCCTCTGAGTTCTCAGTTTTCCACCAATCAAATCTGTCACCAATTAATCACCCATTTATTGATTGTTTTGGGACAGTGGTTCTTTTAGTAGTAGAACATAGGTATTTTAGCATATAGTATGTGATTTACATTTTTATATACTATTACACTTTGATTTGTTGCAGGAAAAAAAATCTAAATGTTTATTTTCTGTCATCAGCATTGATATGAAATTAATCTGAATAAAAGTATTTGAAATACACTGAAATGTGGATCGTATTTTTGCTACAAAGTTTATTTTCCCTCATCATGTGACCTCTTCTTCCACGTTCACAGAAGCCACTAGAGGGAGTCCCTAAAGAACCTTAAACACCACATCAAAATAAAATAGACAACAATGTAATGTAACTAAGTAGGTCCTTTGTGAACAAACGACTAGGCCGTGCTCTCTCCCCCTGAATTCTCTGACGCCTTCTGATACAAATAAATGATTGTTTTATTGGAGTGGAATCTCGGCAGGGGACTGATATCCTCAGTCAGTAGCTGGTCATTTTCTACTGTGACAGAACATCTGTCACATGTCCTTTCTGCTACCAGAGAATTCTGTACGTGTACATATACAGTATATAATACCACAGATTCATTCAGTACAGACATTACCGATTCAGACAACATTTCAATTGAAGACCACACTTTCAGACCATGTCACTATCACTTTTGTCTGTCTACAGAGATGGAACTCATTAAAAAGACTAATTTCCTCTTATCGCTGAATGATATAATCTTCCAGTCAAGATGAGTTTGGAACACGTAAGCAAGCATACCAGGGCAGGATACTCATCACCAAGTGTAAAAAGGAAAGTGAATCAGAGGTGGGTCGTGTCTGGGGGTGAAGTGTGAAGTGTTTACACTGAAACGTGATACACATTTAGTCATTTAGCAGACGCTCTTATCCAGAGCGACTTACAGTAAGTACAGGGACATTCCCTGTACTTACCCTGATACACACTGTAGCTATGGCAATAAAATATATGATAGTGGATCATTGAGAAAATAAACTGATAAGATGTAATTGGAAGAGATGATCTCTTAACCCTTGTGTTATCTTCGGGTCATTCTGACCCATCAGTCATTGTGACCCACCGTCGTATTGCGACAGATTTACCGCATACAAAGACAAAGTGAAGCATTTTCTTTTAACCGTTGGGCTGTCTTAGACCCCCCACATTGCAAAGGTTAAAATAAAATTATTTTAATTTGTTTTTGTATTGGGTAAAATTGGGTAAACACAACGATGGTTCGTTATGAACCTTTGGGTCATGTGACCCGAAGGCAGCACGAGGGTTAAGAGATGGCAGTTTGCATGCAAGAAAGAAAGGTATTTTGTGATATTTCACAAGTTTATAAGCTCCACATCAGATAAGGTCCTGTTTCGCTATGAAAAGTATCTTGCAAAATACGCTCTGGATAAGAGCTTTTGCTAAATGACGTAAAATACTGTAAGTGTCTCTGGGTTGAAATTTACCCAACTGCATTGCCCCTGGGTTATGTTGTTTTAGGAGGTCAGATGTACACGAATCTTTGACATTTCTTGATGTGAGTTTCAGTGATGACAAACTGTGTTCCTCATGTAAAGCATGTCCACTTACGCAATATCATACTCTTGATGTCCATTGTGAAGGTTAAGTACTGACTGGAACGATATATAACTGTTTTTCCCTGTCATATCCTGGTTGAACTAAATACATGTGGGTGTTGTAATAGCATGCCACAATGAGGCAATTTGTAAAAGGAAAAGTTCCCCTTTGGTGAATAAGCATTGTGAAATGGAGGCTGCGTATTGTTACAATGTATCCGTGCCACCGATGGTGACTCATGCTGTTGTAGCCCAGCCACACCTTGGACAGTGGACCACTTGACCAAGGCCTCTGACGGCATTACACCACCACAAATGTTCCTGATCTCCTCATCACACCCAAGCTGGAAACTCAGACCTAGTGTGTAGCAACAGAGGACAGCGGGTGAGAGGGTAGGAGGTCAGCCCCTCCCCCCCCTCACCCCACACACAAACATTTTGAAGTTTTGTATGCATCCCCCTTTTTATATTTACATTTAGTCATTTAGCAGACGCTCTTATCCAGAGCGACTTACAGTAAGTACAGGGACATTCCCCAGAGGCAAGTAGGGTGAAGTGCCTTGCCCAAGGACACAACGTCAGTTGGCATGACCGGGAATCGAACTGGCAACCTTCGGATTACTAGCCCGATTCCCTCACCGCTCAGCCACCTAACTCCCACCTGACTTATATCACAGTCACGGCATGTGCATTAAATAACAAGCCATCAACCAACAAGCTTAGCTGATCATTGAAAGATCATGGGAACTGTCCAGTGGGATGTGTCCGGCTCAAATGGAAAGAGTGCGTTGGAGGAGGAAGGTAGGGAGAGGCTCGTGGGGATCCGAGATGAAGGGCAGGGTGGTGGTCACTCGGGTCACCATGGCAATCCCCTCTAATGTATAAAGGATGGTTGGAGCGAGAGGATGTGGGTCACTGCCACCACACCCACCAGTACCCACAATGAGACCCTCATTTTCCGTCTTACCGGACGTATTCTATTCAGAGAGTATTCTTGTCCTGGCCAGTCTATAATTTGGGCTGAGGAGGTCTGACCATTCCCAAGCCCCTCTGGGTGTTTACCATGTGTCTTATTTGATCAATCCAGTCTACCCTTATTGTTCAAATGAAAACCTGAAGATGAACAGATACATAGATCAATAAAGAGGCCTGGTTACATCTCACGCCGTATGTTTTTGGTTTGTTCGTTTGTTGTGTATTCCTTGACCTAACAGGCCTCTGTAGGAATCCCAAATGATTGTCCGTCATTGATTTTTTTCTTTTTTATCAATTGTGAACATGTCCACTCCTCTGCTGTATCAAAGCGCTGGAATCCCAGAGGGAGAGAGGTGGAGATGGAGCCTACTACCCCAGTCAGCATCACAACCGAGAGGAAGTCGGCTGTTTCGACTGCCAAGAAATAGAGGAGTGTGCTGTTCCCCGTTGGCTTTGGGCACACAGTAGAACAGAGACAAAGCACTTTCAGACTCATTTGATCTTTGATGCGCCACTTGCTTTCATGTTGTCTTCATTTACTCCTTACGGATACAGTCCCACACTACTCATATTAGATGTACGCTATCCTCTGAGAGAAACTTCGGGGATATTCTACGCCCATGCTCTCAGAGGAAGTTCCTGGGAAGCCAACCAAAAATGAAACATTCAATGACATTTGAAGTTAATCACTGCAAAGACATTCAGCCAGAGGTGGAATGAATCATGCTGTTGAGGAAAGGCCGTTTTCCCTTTCCGACAATACCATTACCAAAGAGAGTGGGTTAGATGTTTAGGTATGAGGCATGAGACAACTTCAGACCATCCAAGCTGTAGACTTCATCTACAGCTTGGATGAGCTATCTCCTCTCTACCCTCCGCTACTCCCGGGTCTTTAACCACTCAGATATAGATGTATGTAAAAACTGACCTGTGGAAAAGAAACCCAGCAAAATGCTAAACTGTGGAAAAGAGAGAAAATATTTACTGGAGAACCCAGTGGACCTACAGACTGCAGCCAAAGATGATGTCAGAGATGTGAAGCAAGGCGACCACAGCAGATACAATTCACTCTGCTTTGTCCCCTCACTATGTCAGCCTTCACTATGCACTCTCAGGGATCTCATCCTCTTGGCCAGAAATAACACTGGAGGCCACAAACCCTAACTCTCAGCTTACTGAATAGATGTTGCTGTGGTGAAGTTTCCAACAAAAGAACTATCCACTGCATTAGTAGCAGATGATAAATGCCCAAAAGAAGTTGACTATAGCATAATGTTTCTTTCAGTATGGCGGTCGAACTCAAGGGAGGAGAGCTTGGGCAACTTACACTACAAGAATTGCTAACAGATTGAATCTATTAACTTAATGGGATGATGTCACCCCTTTTCCCTTAGTCCCCCTCGCTTTCCCTCATTCTCTCTCTCCCTCTGTCTCTCTCTTTTTCCATGTGTTGCGGTGTCTTCGTTTTCTTATTAGCTACTGTGTGTTTTTGCTTGCCCATGCTACACTAGGAAAGGACTGCAAAGGTATTTTACAGAGATATGGGTTTCCCTGGCTTGTCAGTTCACTGGTAGAACATTAATTACCAACATGAAATCTGTATAAAATAGTCAGACACCAAGGTATCTGTTTGTGAGGTATAGTAGCCTTAGGATTTTTATCTAAAACACTGCTATTGGCAAATAAAAATGCCAATGTAAGTAGATGTCACAACGGTGTGTGAAAAAATGGATATCCTGTAAATGTGATGTCCATTTAGGCCATAAGGGTTGGTGCGACTTATTGATGCGTCAAATGGATGCGTCTTATTCATGAAATGTTATTGCGTGGGCTAGTTAAACATTTTAGTTCTGAGAGCTCACCGAGTCTTCTCTGGGGGAGGAGCTCAGACAGGCAGTAATAAAAAGAGACTGCTCTCGACGATAGAGGAAACAGATTTCCAGGAGGCAGGCAAACTGAGTAGGCGCAGTCTTGAGTGGAAATTGACACGTACTGATGTATTACGTCTATTTTATTTTAACAAGTGGACCTTTTTTGTTGTTTACACGCAAGGTAGACTTTACGATTCTTTGAAACCCCCGAAGAGATCGTGATTCTATTTTTCTTTAGCTAGCTGTAGTGTGTTGAAAACTGAATTCATTTTGTATACAGCCTACTGAATAATAACACTTTAAAGAATGACCTGGACAGTTAGCAGTTGTTATATCACTCTAGCCCTCCTATTCCTTTGGCGGGTCGAAGAAATAGCAGAGGCTTGCAGTTGCTCCCCTGCTCATCCTCAACAGGCTTTTTGCAATGCAGACGTCGGTAAGTCAACGTAATTGTTTTGTTTTATTTATTGTTCGACTCGTTTAATTCCCCACATCAGTCTCCGTCACGTGTGAAAACAGTGCACAAACTATCTCTCTGAAGTCGTAACTGTATTGACTAGCCTTAAATGTATTGGAGATAGTTCATCTAAAAAGTGACACCAGGTGACTCCGTTTTGACGTGCAGGTAAGAAGGCCTACTCAAATGCAACTTCACCACCTGTAGAGAGGCCCACAGAGTATACCCTGCTGCTTCAGTGTGTGAAAAATAAATACATTTTGTATTCCCATTACTCAATCAAACTAAATGCCCCTGTGGCAAACGCAAGTAATAAACGACCGACGCACTTTATACATACGTAGTATGGTTTATTAACAGAATGCTGTACAGTATATAGTGGGCTTGCCATAATGTAAAATAGTGTATACTGTTCAAAATATAAGCTATTGTCCATAACCCCTCCCTAAAAATGTAATTCCTCATACTAATATTGATTTTTCAGGACCGTGTGGATATTTACCACAATTTGACCTGCTACAGAACACTGCTTGTTGCTTGGCTTCTCATATAATGCCAACAAGAATCTTAACAGGGACTGGCTTGTTCAAATAGGATTTTGCTGACTGTCTTTTTTCCCCCTTGTGAGTAGACTGTGGTATGTATGTATACAGCAGTTTACTTATTCTGAAGTTTTGCTCTGCCATATGTTTCCATGGCACAGGAGATGAAGAAAAATATTGTCTTGTTTCTAAGATTAAAGCAAAATAATTAGACATTTTAAAATATGTTCTTCTAAATTCTGCAATTTATTGAACTAAATTCCATTCACAGAGTTTAGTATGTATTTCATAACCATACAACTC
The DNA here is from genome assembly GCF_963692335.1 of Osmerus eperlanus. Classification (NCBI taxonomy): domain Eukaryota; kingdom Metazoa; phylum Chordata; class Actinopteri; order Osmeriformes; family Osmeridae; genus Osmerus; species Osmerus eperlanus. Next base: position 6,088,055 of record NC_085019.1, read on the forward strand.
TCACAGATCCGATCTCTGAATTGAGTAAACCTTAGATTTTGGACATGTCTGTTAAGTGTAGAGGAAATTGAGTGCATGACCTACCATTTTGACTTAAGAGTTTCTGCAAGTTCCAAATGAGAGTTCCTGGCACAAAGTGCAGCTTTTAAAAACCCATCTTGGTAATCTGATAGCCATTAGAAAGATTTAAAATCACTGTTGGAACCTGAGGGCCTAACTGTTTTCTTCACAAGTTATGTTCCATGATCAGGTTAACCCATACTGACTGCTTAAATTATTATATTGGACAAATTTAATTATTGTAAATCCAGAGATTTAATTTGATTTAAGATGAGGTGCCATTTCCTCTTGTCTGCCAACCCAAACAAAGAGATATGATTCCAGGTGACCAAGATGACCCTCTTTGAACCTGTTTCCTAATATCTCTGTTTGGGAAAGTGTGGAAATATGGGGGCAAAGTATAACAGAGTCATGAGAATGAGGAAATACAAATAATTATGAGATATCAGTAATGAGAATGGAGCATGCAAATAAGTATTCAATCATTAGACTATCCTCATGATTTCAAATGATTCCAAATGGCTTTTGCCTGAAGCTCCGGAATGTCAGATGTTATGCTCATCATGCTGTTTGCATCATCGTGCTGAGTTGGATGGGTGTGTACTGAAGGGTTTTGGAAAAGGAACGTTAGCCATTTGAAATTTGGAAAGGCTGACCAAGTCCAGCCCTTTCAAGCTGTGTAAATAGATGAAACATTCAAACCAGATCATCCTTCTTTGACCCAGATTAACTCTGTGCCAGATTTAACATTGGTTCCCCTGATCTGTCACTTGGTTGTTGTTTATCTATTGCAGAGATACATTGTCTGGAAGACATTACATTTCTAGTCTTTCATGTCTGTCCTGCCTGTAGACTAATGCCTAACATTGAGTTCAGAAATTCATTAGAACAGAAATTGTCTTATTTAATGACAACGATTGAAGATGAAGTCTTTCGTAGCTAGGTTGTCACTTTATCACAATTTCACAGACATGACTTATTGATTTTATTGAGTTTATTCAATTATCTATGCAAACCTTTGGTGATGGGTAATGGATGAAATATTTCCTCCCTTGTTGGCCACACTATCTGGCTGCCGAGAGGGTGAATGTCAGTGAATGACTTAGGTTGATCCCCTGTATTCTGGGTCCACTGCAAGTACATGTCATGCATGTGTACATGTGCCTATTATTTTTCTCATGTCTATACTACAAGTGAAAATGTAGTCAACATATGTAAATGTTTGTGGGGTTGGATAATTAGAAAGTACATCCAGTTCTCAGACAAGTCCTAGTCTTGTTCCAGTCTTCCGGTAAATTCTGCCTTTATAAAACTAATCTTCCGACAGTTCTAACACTTCTAACAGTCTTCAAATCATATCCATAAAACATGTTTTCCGAAAAGTTTTTATTTTTGCCACCGGATGTGGGGTCCAGTACCACAGGTTCAACTGGTATTTGGAGGTTAACATAGGGGTCACATGCACACGCGTATTAGTCAGCTTCACCTCTTCACAGTTGAGCTGCCTTTTGAATGACTCAATGACATCATAGCCTGGGAGAGTTATAGGAAGAGTCCTTTACTGGTCCCCAAAGGTTAAACATGAAAACTGGAAAAAATGTTGGAAGGGTTTTTACTGTAAATGCATGCTGCTTTTCAGGGACCACAAAATGGAAAGATCTACAGGTCACATATTTTCATAAGCAATTAGAATGTATCCTTGATTCTTTTTCGGATAGATTTTCAGATTGACTTTACCGTGTCACTATTACAGTACATTAGCTATTATGATTTTATTGTAAACATATAATGCTAGCTGGTGTTGTTCCTCACCTACTGTTAGGGCCCAAGACCGGTGTTGTGATGAAGAGCGAGTGTGTACCACACTTCTCATCAGAGATCCAATTACCCTGATGAACTGTGTCAACCCCACACTGCCTCAACAGGCCCCCTGGGGCCTATCAGAGCCATCATGGCTGTGAGGCTTACAATAGCAGCTCTACTGTTCCACTGGCTCCACCCTGAGTAATGTGATTGATGGCTACTGGAAGCAGTGCAGTCACACAGGGAGCTGAAGCTCATTTAAAATATTATGGCTTTATTACGTTAGTATGAGTATGTAAGAATGACGGTGAGGAGAATCCTAGCCTTCTTTGAAGGAATTGTAAGAACGATCATCTTGACAATGTCAGTCTTACTGTGGTTGGTCCCTAACTTGTTAGTGCAGAGCAATGACTGTACCAAGGTTGCAGTTACTATCGTATCCCTCATTTTCAAGGTGATGTCTGACAGTCTCCTGCAGCACGCAAAGCAGCAAGAGAGGAACCAGTCCATCTCTCTGGCTCTGCATGTGGATAGTTTCACCTGACCTACTTACAATAGCAGGGTAGATATCTGAGCTTGCTTCTTACTTAAGGTTATACTGCGCAGTCAAGGAAGAGATTCCCACCATTGCCACTGCAACTGAAGGACTTTTTACATTTATTTTTTCTTTGAAACTTGTGCCACCCATAGCAGTAACTCCAGCACTTTGTGGTGGCAGAAAGGAGAGAAAGGTGTGTTTTTGTTCTTGAGTGTGTGTGTGTTGCTTGATTATTGTAAGGGATTACTGAGTGCAATGTGGTATCGCCAGGGCACCTTTGGGTCCGGTGTGTGTGGCCCAGAGAAAAGGAGCTCTGTCCTCCTGTCTGGGAGTATGTGAGGAGTCTGTATAGGTCTGTATGGCTGCCCTCTAAGAGCAACTCTGATGCACACGGAAAAGCATGCAAGTCTGGATAGAGCAGAGTTTAGTGCTTTTTCCTGGCTATGAACTGAATCCTGCTTGTAATTCTCTCATTCTCCCTCAGTTTCTCTCTCTCTCTCTCTCTCTCTCTCTCTCTCTCTCTCTCTCTCTCTCTCTCTCTCTCTCTCTCTCTCTCTCTCTCCCTCTCGTTTACTCTGTATCTGTTTCTTGCTACTGTGCTGGTGTATAATATTGCTATGCAGGCCCATCCTCTCCATCTCTCCATTTGAAACGGTGATGATCATTCTACCACTGCATTGTGATTGTTATGCATGTCACTATCTATGTTTGCTTCCTTGCATGCTGATATCTCAAATAAATCCATCACTCTCACCAATCCCAACTCTCGGTACAGTCTTTTTTTTCCCCTTTTTTGTCCTTCCCTTTCTTTTGCTTCTTGTAATGGTTGACTCTTTAAACCCTTAAAAGGAGATGTTCTCTAAGCCTGTATTGCAACGGAATCAGGGCACATATGGCTCCCAGCTTCATACCTTGGTCAAAATTTAAAAAAATGCCTCCAAAGCAGGATCTTATTTGGAAAGGTAGCAGCTCCCAGTCTGGCCACAGCTGCCACCATGAGACCCAACTGAAACTAGACATCTGTTTGACATTATCCCTGTCCCTTGTATCACTTCACAGCTAAATTCAACCCTTCGAAAACATCAGGATGAACTTCATCAAACTTTGTAGTATGTCACTTCCTCTTTTGTTACCGCCCTTTCCTGTGCTGCCAGTAAACACCCTGGTACTGCTGTGGCAGACTACATCACTGATGTTTGAACAATAACAGACTAACTTCTGTTGAGTACTTGGTATGGAACTACAGAGCAGAGCGCATCTGGTTTGCACTAACTTATTTTTCCACCGTTTCATCCACATCAACCAAAGCTTGCCATTTCATGAACTTGACTGAATCACAAATTGATGGTGGTAGGAGTGTGTGTTTGGGGTTGGGGGGGTTGTTGTGCATGTCAGCACCTTCACCTAGACAGACAGGCAGGCAGACAGACAGGCAGGCGGAGGGGCCTGGGGGCTAGGGTTAGGGCTAGTTCAGTTTTTTAAAGTGCTGACTGGCTTCCTCCCGTGTCGGCCCAGGAGCCTGGGAGCAGGCAGGCTGCATTCCTCTCTTTGATTGCAGCTGATGAAACACTCATGTGCCTGGGTCTTCTTGGCACCTGTGAATTTTGCAAACCAAGGGCACCATAGCAAAACCAGGCATGCAAAAACACAACACAGTCAAGATTAAATGAAGTTTAAGCTATGCTTACACCAAGTAAGAAAATATGCTAAATCACTTAGTCATCTGTTTAGAACAGTAGCGCAAATATTACTGTACAGTGTGCTGAGTCTGGTCATTACTGTGGTCTGTCTGGTAAGACCTGGAAGGGTGCAGATTGACTGGGATCCCATAATTCAGTGTATAGGCTTGGATAAACTCTGCCCCCACCTCTTCATGCTGAAGACTTGAGTTACTGGAGTCGGTTTTGCTTCACACTTCATTGTGACCTATTGTGTTGGTAGCAATGTGTGCTAATTAGGATCAATATGTGGTCAGTTTGTTTCTCACAGTTGATGGTTGGGTATAAAAGGGACCGTGGACCATTATTTATCTTTTTCTTTGCTCTTTTTCTGGCTTTTTACCCTCTTTTCTGATTTCCAATAATAATGGTAGAGCAAAGATAATTTAAACATTCATTTTGCTGTGTGAACGATTACAATTTTCTTTGTGCTTCATTTGTAAATTAATGTTCTTAAATGTCCACTACTAGATAATATACTATCCCAGCATAATGCACTGTATAATAAACTGAAATCTCGTGTCTTCTGCCACTTTCTAGTGATCAGAGCAAAAGTGATCGCTGGCAACGAGGTTGACTCTGGCAATGATATCTACGGCAACCCTATCAAACGGATCAAGTATGACATCAAACAGATCAAGGTATTTTAATCCTATTTCCTCTACCAACATCTCAATGTATCATTCAGTATGGCGTATTTATGTTTGAGATAACCTCATCTTTCTCTCCTTTGTATGATTGGGTAGATGTTCAAAGGACCTAACCGGGACATTGACGCAATCTTCACATCCCCCTCCTCAGCCATGTGTGGGGTGACTCTGGAGACCAATGGAAAAAAGGAGTACCTTTTCACAGGTGTGACACAAACTAACACCTATATGCACTTGACTGTAACACTCCCACAGAAATTATTGTGCTATTATTTTAAAGAATTTCATTGTACCTGCACTCATACTTGCCAGAAATGGCTAATTATCTTTGAACAGTGCGCCTATTGTCTGTATGTTTTTATGTCTTATTCTGTACTATTCTACACCCGCAGGCAAGCTTGAGACTGATGGGACAATGCATGTGACTCTGTGTGACTTCATCGAATCTTGGGAGGCCTTAAGTGCCACACAGAAGAAGAGCTTGACTCAGCGCTATGAGATGGGCTGTGACTGCAAGGTACAGTACGGGGTAGAACGGTTATTATTTCATGACTTCATGTCCCAGAATACCCTTACCACAAATGAATAGCACAACATATGTGTATTAGCAAATATTGGCTAATTTACTAGGAAAGATGTCAAACATAACGTATAGATCATATACGGGACTAACGTACTACAATCTGGTCTGATTATTGACTGTGAATGCTTGATTCCACAGATCACACGGTGCACCTCCATCCCCTGTATGATCAGCGCCCCGGAGGAGTGTCTGTGGACAGACTGGGTGATTGAGAAGAGCATCAGCGGACCACAGGCCAAACACTTTTCCTGCATCAAGAGGAGTGATGGTTCCTGTGCCTGGTACAGAGGATCTGCACCTCCCAAGAAGGAGTTCATGGACATCGAGGAACCCTAGTTCCACAATTGCATCCTCACTCACAATGTGACTGGATAGGGCTGTCTTTTAAAAATCCCCCCCCCCCCCCCCCCCCAAAATAAATGTTTGATGAAACCATAACATTGCGGTTCATAACAAGGTCATTCAATTTGTATAGATTGGCCCAGTTGGGATGTCACAGGGTGAATTTACTAGTTAAACCAGGAGATAAAAAATATATGTATTAAGGCGACAATTACATGAAAACAGCACTTTCTGACCACAACAACCCCAAGATATCTTAAATACTTATTATTGTACAAGTCAAATAAAATTACTAATATACATCTAATTTACTTTTCCAGGTCTCATGTGCCATTTATTCATTGCTAGCTACCTGATCCAAAGTGTTCAAAATTCAATAGCGGTGTTGTTCCATGTTGTTGTGCTCAGATATGAATTTATATTTAAAAAAATATACTTCTATCTTGAAGTTAAGTTTATTTGTTTTTCACTAGTGGTACAGATTTGTTTTAATGCCAACAGAAACACACTAACAGATTAAAACTTTTGCTTAAGGACTTATAACATTGTTATTGCTTCATTGGGATGAAAATGTATTAAAGCAGTGTGGTATCACAAAGAAGACCACACGGATGACACCGTTGTAGTCACTATATCGGCTTAATCTCTTCATTTATTATATTTACTGGTCTATCTACTTTATTATAATAATGAACAAAACCCTTACATGGTCTGTTAACTGACATGGCAAACCTGATTGTCTAGGTCAACTCAGTGCTATGTTTTTGTCATAGGCATTTTAGTGTTTCATTATATTAAGGGGATTGAATCCTCCAGTTTTATTTTATACTTTTTTATATTACTTCATCTGTGATGCTAGTCATTTGTGTTAGTTGTTTATTGCTGTCTCTTTACAATTGTTGAAAGAATGTTTTATTTAAGGAAGGTGGAAGTTTCATTTGACCATTTTACAAATTGCATTGTTTTAATTATGAAGAAAGACATTGTTAGTGCGTTATCAAATAAAGGACTTATGGGATGTTCCATTTTTCACTCCCTTGACCTTTACATATATTATATGTAATGTATGTATAATCACCTTCCAAAATTGTACTTGACAGACTACAGTTGGCCAGCACATTATCAGGTTTATTCCTTTACTGTTTAACAGATATTCTAATTATTCCAAAATATAAAAAAGAAGCTAAAATACATTTTACCCAAATAGCATCTGGGGACACTGTTAAGCCTCAACAGAACTATATTTTAATGGCATCGATTCTGTATTCTTGTGTCTGTAATCTATCTTGAATTTGTGAGGTACATGAGAATGGGAGACGTCCCGTGCAGGATTCATATGGGACTTGTGTAAAGATAAGACATATTTTTTAGCATGAATACGTTTTTTTTTTTAATCAATTAAAATTGTATGTTATTTTAAGAGAATTGCAACAAAAAAAATTAAAGTAAATAAAAGTGTTGGAAGAAAATTCTGCCTGTGTTTACGTTTGCATGTGCAACATGATAGCTTCCACATTCCTTTACTCCTTCATTCCTTGATTTTTGTGGTAACAGTGGTCTTATATAGCCAGCCAACGGTATCAGAAATACAGCATTAATCACTGCCTAAAACGTGCATTTCACACCAAAAGACATAAAGCAAGCGCGCCATCCTTTGGAGTACATGGGCGATTGCACCAACACTGTAGGACCGCCCTGCATTATGGTCAGTCCATGGGGACAGTGCATAGACACCGATTTCTGTTTTCTAAGGAATGTGTGCAATTATTTAAAGAAAGAAGATAATTTTACTAAATGGTAAATGGAGGCACATATGAGTAAAAAAAACGTTTATCATGTTGGCTGCAATAAAATGAATCAAAGGCATGTGGTGGCAATACGAGAGGTAATGTCCACATTATATTATGTAAGTCTTACTTGTAAGTCTTACATAATGAGTTGAAGACTTGATAAACCAGCATTGGATACAGTATCACAATGTAATCCAAAATGTTCTAATGGTCTCCTGAACGATATTTGCTTCTTCAGCAGTGCGGAGGATTTGACACCTATTGGCTGTGCACGTGAGAGAATGAATTGTGTACTATTGGCTCGGCATCTGATTGGCTTAACAATTCTGTCCTTCACTTTTGCTCACGCCCCTTCTTATAATGCAGCATGGGCGAAAGAATGTAACAAAATGACGGAACTGTAGCTGAGCAGAGCGATATCGCCTACCAGTAAATTGTTTCGTATGTTTGAACTAAAGGTGAGTTTCGGTGAGTAAGAATAGATATGACGATTGGCAATTTAATGGACAAAATGTCCCTTTGTATTAATAATGTAATTTAAGTGCGGCAAATTTTGGTTTGTTAGCTATCTACAATCTATTTCGCTAGCTAACTAGCTCGCTAACCTCATTGCAGCACATCAAGACGACGCTTTTGCCACGTTAGTAAAGTGGCTACAAAATTAGCTTTCGGAACAATATGCTAATAATGTAAATAGCTAGCTATTTTTCTTATTGAGCTAACTATCATAAAAAGCACATATAATCTTGTTGTTTGAAGCTAATGTCATTTTATAATGTACCACATACAGCACTTATTATTAGCTACCAGTTTGCGAACCAAAACCCACTGTCACTGCCACCACTAGCCCGCATGTTGTTGGCGACTCGCGAGCTAACCTCCCGTGACTCACATTGCACTCATAGCTGCCGCGTGGGGAGTGGGTACATGCACTTACCTGGTTGTCTATCTAGTTTGCAACGTGTTGACATTTACAAAACGTTTAACACTAGCAATCTGTCTACCAGGTCACCGTTAAGCTATTGTAAAACAATACAGCCAAAGTGAAGAGCAGTACTTTATTGGGAATAGACTAACGTTAGCAACGTAGCCTTTTGACGAGCTTGTAAACACACTACTGCTAGCTAGCTGCTACGATCCTAGCTAGTAGTAGGGGTGTCTATGGCTATGCTGCAATAACTAGCTACCTACCTTAATCACATCCCAGGCCGGAGCATGGGACATGGTTCACGGCAGTGTTATTATCAGCTAACGTAAGGTAGCTAGGCTAGCTGTATGCGTAGCTATCAAATAATGAATATATAGTTGTATTACAACGTTTTTTGGTAATACAGTTTTTGCAAAGTCTTTGAGCAGTCACATTTTTGTCAAGTGTCCATTTACGTAAAACCCGCTTAGCTATAAGGTACATACTAACCATTTAACTAGATTTAGTGTGGTGTACCATTCATTAGTCATAGCCTTTGAGATGGATGGCTAGATCCGCGAGTTGTGGAGTGTGGACAACTAGCCAAATCAACAAAAAGCTTACTTTGTTCCTACATTCCTGTTAACTGTGGGTGTTACTTTGTTACATCGCTTCCCAATGATGGTGTTTGTTTTATATAACTAGCGATATGTACACAACCAAATGCACTTGTACCCCTAGGCATGGATGGGTTCCCGTCTATTAAACATTTGCAGTTTAATACATGAATGAGATGCTTCAGTCTTGCAACACATTAGTGTACTGTCACTTATGTGGTGGTTCATTTACAGTATAATGTTTGTTAAATGAGAAGGAGTGGTTGATGGTATGAAAGTATGAACTACATGTTTCATCATGTATTATTAGGCAGTGATTGATATATACCGTTTTGTTAAACATCCCTGAGTAGACGTGTTTAAGTATGTGGCTTGGTAAATTTCCCAATTTTAATGCATCATTGTCCATGTTACGATTGTGTGTATTTATTGGATTAATTTGATTTATTATTAGATCCTTGTAAACAATCCCATTCATGGAAAAAAAAGGGTATTAAGGGTTTTCATAAATATTCATGTTAAATAGTCCATGAGTCAATACTTAATAGGTTAAAATTAGTCAATAGTACAGGCCCCTCTTTGGTTCGGGCTTGTGTGTAAACTACACATGTGGTCATCCTATTGCGTCACTGCAGTCAGCTGTGCCACTTCCCTGTGAGCTATGTCATTCTTAATTGTATCAGCATCGCCACATGAAGGTTAGTGTGCCCTTGTTGTGTATGCGATGCATGTGCAGCCCTCCCTCCCACCTTACTACGTCACTGTCCATTCTCACAAGTGAGGCTCTGATGCTCTCCCTCTTGCCCTGGTGGTCATTTTGGGAGTATAAATTGTTCATGTGGCCTGTATGTATGTGGTTTTCAGTTCTTCGGAGCTTTGGAGCTTTTTCGATACCTTTTTTAAAGGCTTTAGTCAATATGCTTAGCCTAATGCATGTTATGAACCTACATTTGTGGACAATGTCTGCCTTTCGGAGAAAATTGTATTTCACTCGGGACTATAGGTCTATGTTACCACTATTGATAGAGTACAAGAAAGGAAGTAGCAAATATAACATGAAGTTGGAGAGCACTGAGTCAAACAATTTGATTGGATTTGGCTATATGCAATGAATTTAGTGAAAACTGAGGCAGACATGGAATGATGTTTGTCACTACACGGTCATCGTTTTTCATTGAACCCAGTCTGCCAGCAGGCTACCACACACATCGGAAATGACACCTCAGTTGTCATTCACAGGCCAAATGGCTGACACAAGCAGCGGTGGTTGTGGAAACGTGAACCCTGTTATCTGCACAGATGCCGCACTTCTGTTAAAGGGACAGTACAGTATAACCACCCTCTTGTTTCCAAACCATCCTTGTACAGGAGTTTAGTAGCCCATAGTCTTTTCTCTTCTATTTTCTACTGTTGTAGATCTGAAGCCAATTGCTGGGCCCACAACTGAGTGATTAGAGTGAGGCAGGAGGGAGGGATTTGAGTACATTAACCAGTATGACAGAAAGTTCATGTGTGGTGGCCGTGGATACAGAAGAGTGGCGATGATGAGATTGATTGCTCTAGGCAAAGAACATGAGTCTGATCTGGCAGATACAACAGCTGTGCCCACTGCCCCTCCCTCCCACCTTCTTGAGCTCTCACACACACTCCCACTCACACACATTGTGCCTGCTTGTCTCTGTTGCATAACTGCAGGGACAGGTGCCAAGTCCCCAACCTGGCTCCTCAGTTGCACTTAGTGTTCCTGTGATATGGTCAGCTCCATGTCTTCACAGCACTGGGCCTGGGCGCATGCAGTTTGCCAGTTCGGGACTTGGTGACAGAAAATTTACTACTAGCTACAGTGGACAGAACATGTACAGTAAACTGTTATACAAAACACGAATAACCTCAACTGTTATTTCTTCATTGTAGATAAAGGGTTATTTCAAGAGAATTTTAGTCTGGGGTCCACACAAACGGATAATTAAAGAATGTGTTTAAATCAACAAGGTCTGACAAATGGCAAATGAAGTGGATGTTTTCTGTCTGATCCACAGTGATGCACCAACTATGCCGATAGTGGACAAACTCAAGGAGGCCCTGAAACCTGGACGGAAGGACTCCAGCGATGAGGGCGACCTCAACAAACTGCTGGCCTCTTCTGCCAAGAAGGTTCTTCTGCAGAAGATCGAGTTTGAGCCTGCCAGCAAGGGCTTCTCTTACCAGCTGGACAGCCTCAAGACCAAGTATGTGATCCTCAATCCCAGGATTGAGGGCGCTTCAGGACACAGGGCCCTAGAACCTGCCCAGATCAAGCGGCAAGGTACGGTGCCTTTACCTTGCTCAAATGTTTACAACAAATAATCAGTAGGCTGGCGTGTATGGGTTTAGGCGTTCTTGTATGTACAGATTAATGATTATGTAGAAATTCGAGCCATATGGGATTTAGGTCAGGAAACGCATGAAGAGCATGATAAACTGCAAAATGAACTTGAACTTCCTTTGACAGTGTCTGAGAATGTGATTGGAGGCCAGGGTGACGGGATCCCGGCCCCTCAGAAGATGCTGTTTCCTGGGAACAGGCTGTCGATGAGATGGGAGCGTGTTTACAGAGTGGGAGCCGGCCTCCACAACCTGGGCAACACCTGCTTCCTCAACTCTACGGTGCAGTGTCTCACCTATACGCCTCCCCTGGCCAACTACCTTCTCTCTAAGGAGCACAGCCGTGCCTGTGAGTAGAGAGTGCGAGAGAGAGAGAGTACTTATGTTGACAGGCTAACTAATTTGTCCCGCATTGAGATTTACACAAAGTATAGCTATCAATAATTCCACTGGCAGCAGTTGAATACCGGTGCCAAGTGAGTTCTGCCTTCCTCAGATTTACTGTTTGAGTTGTGACCCTTCAGTGATTGTCCAACTTATCCAATGCTCAATGATTCCTGTGTGTTACAGGCCACCAGTCAGGTTTCTGTATGATGTGTGTAATGCAGAACCACATCATCCAAGCCTTTGCCAACACGGGCAACGCCATCAAGCCTGTCTCCTTCATCAGAGACCTGAAGAGTAAGAACGTCTCCACTACAGCAGATCGTAGAGCCCATTTCATTTGGGGTGTTTTATTATAAAACAGGCCATGGTGCAAATCAAAAATAAATACAGTAAGTTGTTATCGTCAGCATGACGATAACAACAACGATATTAGTAGTCCTGACGGCCACATCAGCCACAATAGGCTCCCAACAGAGGTGACTAGCGGAGAGCCTCCAGTGATGACGTACTGAGCTGTCAGGGTAGCCAGTGACTGCAGCAGAGCCTCAGAGGAGCTGCAGGGCCCGCTGCTGCTGTGAGCTCACCCTGAGTCCGACACACTGCTCCCACGCCCCTATCACGGCCTTGTCCACCCCCCCCCCCCCATTCTCCCTAACTCTTTTCCCTAATGTATGACTGCAATACCCTCTCCCCCCTCTTGGGTTCGCCTCCCCCTATCCCGCCTCCCTCCTTTGCCCTCTCAGTCTCCTTGTGACTGCGGAGGGGACAGGGAGTAGCAGCACTAGCACAAAACCATAGATGCGGTAAGACTAACATTCCACTCTGCTGACTGTGTGTATATATATATATATATACAATCTGTCTTGATTTCTGTATGCATTTAGTCTCTTGTTCAGTGCCCACCACCCCCTCTCATTATGTGGTGGTAGGAGCCGCTGTAAGCAGGTCATACGTATACCTTTGTCTTCCTCCTTGCTCTCAGAAGGGTGGGGGTTGGGTTGGGGGGGGGGGGGAGTAGGTATGTAGGTAATTGTGATGAGTTAATTATTAGGTTATCAGGTTAAGTATTGTATCAGTGTCAGACGTGTCAGGTGTTAAGAGACATCCAAGGTAACCACAGTGCTGTTGTGTGTTCCTGCAGAAATCGCCAGACATTTTCGTTTCGGGAGCCAGGAGGATGCCCACGAGTTCTTGCGCTACACCATCGATGCCATGCAGAAAGCCTGTCTGAACGGTTACCCCAAGTAAGCTTGCCCGGATTCACATGAATGTGGGTTTGGGAGCCGTCAGAAGGGGATCTGAGGTCACGTGTCTTGTGTGGTTACATAAGGACTGAGTTCTCCTGTCGTCCTCTATTTTTTCCCCTCTGTCTGCAGGTTAGACAGGCAGACACAGGCCACCACCTTGGTCCACCAGATCTTTGGAGGTTATCTCAGGTCACGAGGTACATCACCCACTATTCACTGCAATACACGCAATTTTGAATGATACCAACAACAAAAAAATCAGTTAGGACCATAATTTCCCCCCTTACTCTCTCTTTCAGTCAAGTGTTCCATTTGCAAAAGTGTGTCAGACACCTACGACCCTTACCTGGACATTGCTGTCGAGATTCGGGTAACTTCTTTGAGTCCTCCCGTAGTCGTACAGTTGGCTCAAGTCTGTTAGCTTTGATTGCGTGTGTTGATTGGTGTTCTGTCTGTCTTTTTCAGCAAGCAGCAAACATCGTGCGAGCTCTTGAACTGTTTGTCAAGCCTGATGTTCTGAGTGGAGAGAATGCTTACATGTGTGCCAAGTACGTAACGCAGATCCAACACATCCATTGTGACAGTGCAAACAAATGACATAACAGGCTTCTGATTTTAATTCACATTCACTCGTCCCTCGCCCCCCCCCGTAAGGTGTAAGAAGAAGGTGCCGGCAACCAAGCGGTTCACGGTCCACCGGACATCCAATGTGCTGACCGTCTCTCTCAAGAGGTTCGCTAACTTCAGTGGAGGGAAGATTACCAAGGACGTGGGCTACCCCGAGTTCCTGAACATCCGGCCCTACATGTCTCAGAGCTCCGGGGACCCCGTCATGTACGGCCTCTACGCCGTCCTGGTGCATTCTGGGTACAGCTGCCACGCCGGCCACTACTACTGTTATGTCAAGGTAAGGGATGGATTGAGGCACTCCTTGAGATTGTTGTTGTTGGAAGTTCTAACGGCTGCTACTTCTGCAATGCTCTTTTTCTTTATTAATGTCCCATTGTTTTGCTGAAAGGCCTTTGTTGTCTTTGCTCTTGTAGGCTAGTAATGGGCAATGGTACCAGATGAATGACTCCATGGTCCATTCTAGCAACATCAAAGTAGTACTTAACCAGCAGGCTTATGTCCTCTTCTACCTGAGGTAAGATCTCGTCACTGTGGACACAGTCTGGTTATTCAACTCCCATCTATCATTGGGAACTTACTGACCCCCAACCTCTCTGTCTCTTAGGCTCGGTGACACCAAGAAGAACGTGGATGGGCAAATCACAAAGCAGGGAATAATGCATTCTGGGAAGAACAGCATGTCATCGGAGCAGCTGAGAAAGACCAACCTGAATGGGCCCCTCTCCTCCCCACAGGTCACCAAGGTATGGGACGTGATGGCAGGAACATCCATCCATTTTTCTGAGTGCCTTTGGAACATAATAATCTAATCTTCTGATGTATTTTTTTTTACCACCATAGAAGATGGAACCGGCCCAGCTGCGCAAAATCCAGTCCATGGACGGGGGTTTGGGTGTTCCTATTTCTAGGAATGGTGTCAGCATCCAGCAGCCCAAGCTGTCCAACGGTACATCTCCTGCTTACGGCCCCCCCAAAGTACCGGGGGGTCCCACCATGATCGAGGAGCCCTTCAAAAAGCTGAAGAAGCCCTTCGCCCAGAGCCAGGCCCAGAGCCAGGCGCAGTCCCGCTGCAGCACCCCTGCCACCTCCAACGGCGTAGCGAGGTCTGACGGAGGGAGGCACAGTGGGAACGAGGGCAGGGGCATGGCAGCATCTACCTCACTCAAGTCCCTGTCAGACTCGTCCTCAGCGGAAACCTCTGACTCCAAGGTACACACACACACACACACACACACAGAAACATATACTTACAGACGCACACAGACTTACATACAGTCACACACACACACGCACACACACCCAAACTCACACACAAAACACAGAATACAAAGTATTTGATGTGGGTTTATTCTTCGAATAGAACAATAAGCTTGTTATTCTTGTCAGGATTCAATTGGTCCTAAAAGTGCTCCGGTCGGAGAGACCTCCACCGCTCCCAGGACCGGTTCCAACGGCATGGCCTCCCCGGCCAAGAGTGCAGACCGGCTGGGCACAGAGGAGCAGAAGACTGTCAAGCTAAAACCCCTGGCCCTTAACAACATCACATCAGAAGCCACCAGCACCATGTCCCCCCCACCCGCCAAGAAACTGGCTCTGTCTGCCAAGAAGGTGAGCCGGCCAGTGGGGTTGTGGGTCTGCGCTTCTCCTCTCGTCATGTGTTTGTTGCCTGCTGCCTGTCCTTCACCCTGGTCCCTTAGTTGTAAACGCGCTTACAAAACATGCCTCCAGAAAGCAGTAGGGTACATGCAGTCGTAGTTTGGATCTGCTTTAGTCAGCTGTGGGTGCTCAGACAATCCGCCATTGTCCCTGTACTCCTTAACACGCACTGGCCGTCTTTTTAGAATTTCTTTGTCTTCTTTTTGTTTTGGTTTTCAGTTTCAGTTCTTTTCTTCTAACCATTTCTAATACTTCTCTGTCATAACCTCTCCTCTTTTTGTTCTCCTCCCATCATTTTTCTCCCTTCCGTCTTTCAATGATTTTCCTCCTTATTTGACCCCCCCTCCTTTTTGTCATGACCATGGCAATTTTTTTTAGACCACCAAGTTTTTATTTATGTCGATAACTGCAGGCCAGTCGCAGCCGGACTCAGAGCAGCACTGACGCTCCGCCACGCCAGCCACCAAGTGACCCCACGCACCCAGCTCAACTTCACACTCTCACCTCCGCCTCACCCACCCAAACCCCCAGGTAGGACAACACAGAGAAACACACTCCACAAAAATCTTACAAGTGCAGCCACACCCGCTGTGAAACACACACACACACACACACGCGCGACAAAACTCTCCACCCACAGCCCAGATACAACATGAGATTAGTGGACGCGAATGCTGCACTGTCTGGCTGCATGCGGTTTTCCTGAATGTTGTCCGCCTGTTCCTCCTCCTCCTCCCAGGGCTGGCCCATTCCATTCATCCAAACTGCAGTCTCCACCCACAGCCCACACCCACTCAGGCCTCCCACTCAAACACCAGAGTCCAGAGAAACAGTCCCCCGTCTCCACCATGCAAAAACCAAACTCCAACTCCTCTCCCAAAACCAACGGGCTTCACTGCCTGTCTCCAAAGCCACCCAGAGCCAGCCTCCCAGAGCCAGGCCTGAGAAGCCCCCCAGGGCACGCCGGCGACACCTCCTCCCCTCCGCCGAAAAAGAGGAAGAGGAAGAAACGCCGGCGTTCCGAGATGGAGGAAGAGCCAGCCAGCGCCCCTGAACCCCTGCAGGTAGAACCCGCCAGCGAGAAGAAGAGGAAGAAAAGGAAGAAAAAGAGACGGAGGGAGGAGGAGGAGAGTGGAGACGGATCCTCGAACAAGAGGGAGTGTGTGCAGTCCCATCTGGAACCCCTAACCCAGGAAGAGGACTGGTGTCAGGGCGGGGCCTGGAGCCTCAACCCTCCAGGCCCGGAGCGGGCCCAGCCGCAGGCCCAGCCGCAGGCCCAGCCTGTGGACGCTCTGGCCCCAGCGCCCCCTGAGAAGGCCCCGCCAGTCCCTCTGCAGCCTCAGGGAGCGCAGGGGTCTGATGCCACGTTGGGTTTGAAGAGGAAGAAGAAGAAAAGGAAAAAGAATCGACCAGAGGACACCGCATCAGCATGTCTAGTTCCAGGAAGGTCAGAGGAAATCCTGCGTCATGAATCATAACATCAAAAATGCTGATTTGTTAAGTCTTCAGTAGATTGACTTGGGTCGTGTGTGTATTTTATGTCTTATTTTGTAAACTCGACAAACCTGATTCTAAATGTTACCAATGTACTCCCAGCATTGCAGGGAGAAAGCACGCAGTTGCGGAGCACAACGCCAGGGTGTCCGTGGAGCCAAAGAGAAAGAAGAAGAAGAAGCGGAGGCTAAAAGAGGAGCCGAGCCTGTGGGAGGAGAGCAGGCGCCCAGCGGACCACCCCAGCACGGAGCCCCAGGCTGCACAGACCTCTCCTGCAGAGAAGGCCGTGGAGACTGCCAAGAGCAGCAGAGCCGGGACAGGTTGGTGCTAGAACACACACACGCGCACGCCTCAAACCTACTCAGGCTGCAGGGAATAGGATGCTCTCCTGTTGCCATGCCAACGTGAAACCTGCCGTCTCACCCCTCTCCCCGAATAATATCCTTGAACAACATTTGACAAATGTCCTGATTATGGATATTAGTACATCTGTTTCTCCTGCCCTCTGAGCGGGTGTTGCCGTGCGGCGCTAACTCTCTCCCCTCTTGGTCCAGCTGCAGTGGTGGTGTGGGACAGCCAGGTGAAGGAGGGCTACAGGCGATCCCAGGGCCCTGCGGACGAGCAGGAGGGGAGCAAGGGCGCGCCCCGCCCCGCCCCCCTGGCCTGGGACGGCAACAAGAGCAGCAGCGTGGTGGAGGAGCTCCTGAAGAGCTCTGCAGACAAGGCCTACGGAGCCCAAGGTGAGAACACGGGGCGGGGGTCTGGGCTCGCGCAGGACCGCGCAAGACGAAACGCTGACCGTGCCTGCGCTTTTGAAGTTGACCTCTTGGTTCTGCCAAATGCCGTCGAATAACTGAAGGATTGGTAGCCGTCGCCTGTGGAGTTTTGCTGACCTGGTGTGTGTGTGTGTGTGTGTGTGTGTGTGTGTGTGTGGGTGTGTCTAGTCCTCAGCTGGGAAGGAGAGTCCTCTGCCATTAGTAGGGATGCCATAGAGGATGCCCGCAATGCCAAATATGACACGGTGATCGATGAGTGGGACGAGGATTTTGACAGTGGAAAGGTGAGCGGGTCGTTCTTATCGCCACGATTTGGTATCTTGAGGAAACCAATGTCATTAAAGTAGCATCGCAAGCCCTCGTCTGTATTGTCCCCGCCGGCAAGCAAGATGTAGCGCAACCCTTTTCAAAGTATATTCCCACATCCGTCTATCACTATTCCAACCCTTGTTGTTAACCTCATTGTGTGCTTGGAACGGATGAACAGGTGAAGAAGATGAAGAAGTATAAAAGAGAGAAGTGGAGGAGTGGCAACAGCTTCCAGATGATCCAGGACAGGAAGAGCATGTGGTCCGTCACTCCGGGGGGGAAGAGGAGCTGCTTTGGGTTCCGCCGTTGATGCGTTCCAACCGCATCGGTCACATGACGGCACCGTTTGATAAAATGGTGTTTTAGCTGATACCCCCCCCGAGGGAAAATGATATGTAACCGGGGGGGGGGGGGGAAGGGGAGAGGAGATATGTTAGTGAGAAGGACTAACTCATGAACATGAGATGTGGTCATCTCCACCAACATTAGGGTCACCGACACATTGGAGAATAACACAGTAAATGGCAATAACGATACAAAGCCGAATCCATAGACTGCCCTTAATACAGCTTCTTACTATTTAACCCCAATTTTAATAATAAGTAATACAGGACACAGTACTGGAAAACCTCTAGGACTACCTCCTGGAAATTTCCCTTGTATCAATTTGTTGTGCTGCGTAAAGCATATTTGTGTCAGAGATTAAATACGATTATATAACCTTCACCTACCTTGTAGAAGACTGCACTAAGCTGCTGTTCAGTCGAACTTAAAACCCCCCTATAATGATGCCAGCGTATGCCCCTGGTTTCTTGTTGATCATGCGTAGAGGTTAATGGGACGTATGTGCAGACATTCATGGAGACCTGTTGATATTCACATCTGGCCTTTTTGTTTGTAAGGACCTGTTTTACCATACTGACATTAATCCAAACCACCCTGCTTCTAAAATGTGTATCTCCCTATCTCCCAATCAAGAAAGGGCCCAGAGCTGTCCAACCAGTTTTATCCTTTTTTTGTTTTTTTACAAACCATTGACACATTTTATTTTAGGTTTGATTCTAATATTTGAGTTGTTATGCCTTTTTTTTGTTTGTATTTTATTTAGCCACAATGCTTCCTGGTATTTATTCAGGATCCATTTTGGCGTCTGCTGTTTAAACTCAATTGGACATATCACTGCTTCATTTGCTTGCTTATCCATTTGCTTTTGTGTCTGCTGAAACAGTTTAAGTCAGTGACCTACCTTTAAGTGCAGGTGAGAGGGTTGGGGTGAACAGTTTGAGTCTATGTAAAATGTCATCTTTGATCTTTTGATAACCGGCATGTTCTCAGTGCAGCTACCTATTGATGTCTGCTGCTTCTCATCTGTCACCTGAACTCTAATCCTGTACCATATCACATCACTGTATGTGTCATTATTTAAAGCACATTATTAATGTATAGTCAATACATTATTGTTCATTGTTGGGCATGTTTCTTAATGAATTACTGGCCTTAACAGTACTTTTGTGTTTCACTCAAATAAAACAGGTTCCATTGCCCTCTGTCAACACATTGTTTTCGATTGAGGGTGTTCTATGCTATTGCTGGATCGTTTTCCCCCTAATCTGAACTCTATGCAATACTTTTGACAGTCCAACTGGTCACCTGGAACTGGGGTGTGCCTCAGGAACGCGGTCATTCAAGAACTCTGCCACCTCTCTGTCCCAACCTGACCCCTCCCATGTCTGACCACCACTCTTCCCCGGACCCAGATTCATACCATGTCCACTTTTACCCTGTAGGTTTTATACCAGTGTGTCAGGGGGAAACAAACAAGGGATCTTCTTCCATTTATCTGGGCACACATGCTGTATGTAGATATTCTAGTAATTATACAAGATGCTTTGCCAATGTAGAAGATTGTACAGTCCACCTTGTGCTTCCTGTGTCCTCTGTCATTGCTGTACAGTCACCTTCTCGTTACTTTCATTCTAGAGATGTTGCCTTGAATTGGCTTTAAAAAGCATAGGATAATATGTTATGAATATATTAATTTAAAGAAAACCTCACAAATCTTTAATGTGCTAATATTCACAGAAAATTGGTTGTATTTAAGGATTGGTAAATTGTAAACTAGAAAACCTATCTGCAGATGTTTGTTCATGTGTGTGTATGCAAGACATGCTGTTAGTTTTTTCTGTGAGACCTTAACTATGTTACTGTAGTGTCATACAGTACAGGAATATGGTATCAAACAATTCTAGTTCCATAGAAAGTGTTCATGTTGACTGTGAATTATATTGTTCAATTCTCAAGGAAACATACGCAGGAGAACATAATAGCGGTGTGAATGAATGAATGACCCAAAACGTTTGCATCGATGTTTCAATTTTGCACCTCTTTTTCTGACCAAGGAGACATTTCATAATGGAGAGGACTCTTGCAAATACATAACGTGATTATACAAGTGCAATAAAGTTGTGACTTTTGTGAACATACATGGTGGCGGTGTCTTTTTCACATTGTAGCCTACGTCTTAATTAGTATAGATGGTTTCAGTTTTGTAAATGGCGAACCCCTATACATTGTGGAAGGGAATAAAGGTTAGTGACTCGTGTCAAACAAGTTCACAGAAAATAAAGTTAAGCCTCGTGACATCATCTCTGAAAGGCGGGGCTATGTTTGCCGTCTGGAAGATCAGGAAGGGATGGACAGACGCATCTCTAACCTACTGCTGTATCTTATCAACCAACGATTTCACGTAAAATGACCAAACTTGACGTGCAATAAAGAAAGTGAGATACCTCTGAGGTTGTACTACGACCAGGCGGACTCCGGACAAGCGTGGGTGGAAGAAACACATTGGGTGCAGGCAGGTACTTCGCAGAGGAAAACCCACCACACTAGGTTAAGCCTGCAGCAACGTCGGGATGGATGGAGAGAATTACGGTGGGTGGTTTACGATAACGAGATTCAACATAGTTTGGTACCTTATTAGGCCTACAATCAGCCGTGTGGCGGTTTGTTGCTATACATTAACGATTTAATAAGAATTGTCAAAGCGTTGGTTTTCACGGAACGTTGGTTCTCTAACGCTTTGACAATAGTGATTTGTCCGTTTTTAATATTGGCGGAAGTTGTCTGGTCTTCTTACCTGATCAGCAGGTAGGCTATAGAATAGCTCTTGTGGAAATCTTGGGATAGAAAAATACACACAATTATGGACAGTCACGCTGTATCAACGGCGTGATTATATATGAAATATTCTCTGAATAAACTGAATGATCGGTGACATATCCATTACTTGGTATCGACTAATGAAACATATTCACTTTACAAAAAAATATATATTTTAAGTTTGTTTATTGTATAAAAAAAAATAATTATTGGTCTTATCTGAGACTTTGTATAACATATCATAGACAGGATATGCAGGCACCAGATACTGTAAACAGGACCATAATGAGAACAAATATCATTAGAGAAATGACTGATAGATAGGCTAAATGACATCATGTGGGCTTCATGGTCATCCTTCATGATGTCATGCCACAGCCTTGGCCCAACGGCTCCTGATTATGATGGAGGTTTCATCTAAATTATTTATCTGTTAGCTGGCTGAGTGCTTAATGCATCTCAAAATAGACCATGCAGCAATGGCCTCCTTGGAAGATATCATCTGAAGCTCTATTCAAATGGTGAGGCCTGGTGCTGGTGAAATGATGTCACTTTCTGTACTTTCACACTTATACACAAGATCACTGTTGTCTGCAGTCATATTTTCACACTTTGAATCTGTTTTGAGTTCTTTGGAATCACCTTCATAGCTTTATCATGCCTATAATATAGCATATGGTTGCATGTCAAGAGTAAGATTGAGGACGACATAGTAATATAGTCAGCATGTTCATGACACACTCATTCAGTGACGCTCACAACACAAACAGTGAGTTGTGAGTCATTTGAGGGTAAGTGACTATTCAGTATAGCTGAAACCTTGTAAGGACAAAGGTATTCTTCAATTGTCGAGATATTGTCCACATGTGTGGGTGTCCCTAGTGGGAGAGAGGAAAGGAGAGAACCAGGAGAGTTAGAGATACTATCCTATTAACCCTCGTGCTGCCTTCGGGTCACATGACCCAAAGGTTCATAACGAACCATCGTTGTGTTTACCCAATTTTACCCAATACAAAAACAAATTAAAATAATTTTCTTTTAACCTTTGCAATGTGGGGGGTCTGAGACAGCCTAGCTGTTAAAAGAAAATGCTTCACTTTGTCTTTGAATGCGGTAAATTTGTCGCAATACGACGGTGGGTCACAATGACTGATGGGTCAGAATGACCCGAAGATAACACAAGGGTTAAAACCTTCATCTCTACTTTCTCACTCTGCTCTAATGTTGTTGTGGTCGATACTCTCAGCCAGTCCAGCCAGAGCTCTCGAAGCAAACAGAGGTTGTGTTGGGTGTGGTTACTTGGCTTGAATTACATAATGACAGAGCGCTGTAGAGCGTCAACAGATCTATTCTTTGTATGGAATTGTGCTACCTCTGTGCTTTAGGTTTTTATTGCTTCGTTTATGATTCTGTGCACATGGAGGAGGAAGTACAATGACAGCGACCTGGTTTGTACACATGCTGTTTTTCTCAGGTGTGATAGCGGGTGCATGTGGTCGCTGCGGTTATGGCAGTTAGATTACAGATTATTTTTTCTTTTCATACTGTCAATAGACAGATCTGCAATCTTTCCCTTATTTGCAAAAAAGACAGGGGTGGACGTGGGTGGTTCTTTGTTGTTGTTAGGTTACTATCTTGCCTACCGGGCCTTGGACTCATTTGATAAGATAGGTCTTTGTTGGCAGCTCTGTATTAGTCCCTCTGCCCTCACACCAGAAACGCTGAGACTGAAATCATAGAAGCAACCACGTGCCAAATCCCTGTACAGCATCTAGCCACATCCTGTGGTAAAAACAAAAAAAACATGCAAATGAGTACGAGATGAAAACGAGATGCTTTTCTTCTGAGCGGATGTGAAAGGATCGCATGGGTGCGTCCGTATGAAACCGGATGCGTCAGTACCCACTGTAAGCATTCAGCCTGAACATCACTGCCCCCTATCATCCAGCTACCCTCTCTCCTGCTTGGTGTTGGTGGCTGTTAGTCAGGATGGAGGGGGTGCTACATAAGGCCGCTGTGGCTGTGTGGGAGTTCCGCCAACACTGTTCTGTGCAGCTAACAAGGATCTCTGGCTGGTTGAGGAATCTCTGACAGCATCCAGATAACATCACTCTCCATTCAGTTGTTGTGTGTTTGTTTTCAGACTAGCCTGGAACGAGTTTGCTGTATTGAAATGTATTACCTATGGATCTTTCAAGGCTTGTTTTTGTGTCACCCACAGATTGATCTGCACATTGAGGGACACTAATTGAGGAAGTAACACAGATTCTCAACATGTTGTGTCAACACTACAGAGTTAAATTGATTTCAAGCTGACGTCTTACCTTTAACATCCACTGGGTGGCAGAGTTGTATCACAATGAACAGGAATGACTTTCAGTACAGCAGAAGCGAGAAAGGTAACTTTTTATAGAACGCTTCATCAGTCAAGATAAATGACTTATAGGCTTGATAACAAAAGATGCTGATTGTTTGGGACAGCTCAGTCAGTGAGAGTTGTGTGGTATGACATTTGATGCACGAGAAGATCTGTATCGCTCAGCTGTTTTCGATCTGGCTTCAAGGCCATGCTTCCGAGAAGCACAGTTCTGTTCCTCTCTGAAACCTTCAAAATGTTGCATACTTAAGCATGTGTCTGTTTGCGCGTGTGTGTGTGTGTGTGTGCGTGCGTGTGTGGATGAGCGGACTGCTGTAGTATGTGTGTGTACTGTATATGTACCAGTGTTCTGTCTGCAGTATGAATGTATATGTTAAAGATCAGCAGCAGTGTAAGAATGAGCTCAAACAATGCACCAGCTTTAGGCTTCCCTTTCCTCAATTAATCATTGTGACTGGTGGGTATAAATGGCTGCTTTGGATTGATACGGCGTGTGAGAGTATTTGAGTGTAATAGTGGTATGGGCATTGCTTACTACAATCACTCGTGGGGTCTATTTCAGACTTAATGAGGTTGTATCCATCATCATTAACCGAAGCAATTTGGCTTCATTAGCTTCATTAGGACACACATATATACTTTGGAGAGAGTGACACATGCCCATTACTAGACGGCTAACACACACACACACACACACACAGAGCCGACAACCGATGATTTTTCCCCTTTGACTATAGCATCCAAGCCCTCCGCCCACCAGTTTTCAGTCCCATGCTCCCTTGCAGGTGGCGACAGGAAGTTTCTGTCAGGAAAGCTTGTTCTTCTGCAAAGAGCCACCACAGAACACAGCTGAGGAGGCAATTTCTTGTCTTGTTTTTTTGTTTTTTTTTCCCGAAAGGAAACCAAACCAAAGCAGAAGCTACATTTGTGCTGACTGGCCCATGCTGTGTGTCACAGTTTGTCCTGTGACAGTCTTGTTCCTCTGGATGACATACAGCTGCAGCTGACAGGGGGGGGGGGGGGGGTCTTAGATAACGGTCTGACCCTTCAGCTCGTGTCTCATCTGTCCCTGGCTCACCTCTCTTGACACGGGGCCGGGGTTGGAGCTCTGGGCTCGGAGCTGCCACCACACCGCCCTCTTCCCCACCCTCTCTATCCCAGCTGTGCCCCCTGGACCTCCTCACTAATTGTCGCTTTGCTCAGTCAGAGTCACGGAGCTCTCACTGCTCTGAGGGCTCTGTCTCATAAGCCGATGAGAAGAGACCGGTGCAGAATGACAGACACAGAGGGATAGATATCGTTGTTAATGAGCAATCTTGGCAGGCCGTGTGACTGACAGCTGGACAGGTCCACGGTGACAGGTGAATGGAGTCCATTCTCATGGTGTTTGTGATGCTTTGGATTTCATTTCTGGGGGGAAATGAAAATGAAATCCAATATTGATTTGTGAATAACTCTAAGGGTGAAAGAGAATAACATAATCAAAACAAATGCTTCACTGACTCCCATTCGGGAATAACTCATTTCTGTAACTTGTTGCCAAGCAACAATGAAATCTTGATTTGTACATACACAAGGCTTCAGACGATAAACTAGAGGATGAAGAGAGGGTGGACAGAACTCGCACTGCTATTGAACAATGTGTCATGTTGTTGCGTTAGGTTCTCACTGCAAATGCCCACATATGAATACTCAAGCACTTCACTCTTTTTGTTTTTTTGATATTATCATTTGAATTTGTATTGTTTTTAATAGCTTTTGTCTGCATGAATACATTCAAAACAATGTTAAAGACAGTATGCGGTTTAGACGCTCGGTTGCACTGCTAACAATCATGATATTGCGTGTGTGCCTTTGTGAGTGTGTGTGTGTGTGTGTGTGTGTGTGCGTGTTTGTTGAATGAGGAGGCAAATGGGAAACAAATTTGCCTCTAAGGTGTGCTAATCTGTTCTCATGCACACAGCCTGAGAAAATGGTTGAGTGCAATCTGTTAAGTCTAAGAATATCTCGCAGAGTTACTGTGCAAAGTAACAAGAGAGCGAGAGAGAGGGAGAGAGAGAGAGAGAGGGGGAGGGGAGGGGTGGAGGACATCAACGAAAAAGAGGGAAGCACAAACAGAGTGAGAGGAGAAGTCGAGAGAGAGCGCAAAAAGGGGAAGGAGAAAGCAGTGGAGACTTCTATACAGTGAAGAAGAAGACTAAGATCTAAGAGAGAGAGGAGAGAGAAGGGGGGAGAGGAGCGGACTACTTTAACAGTGTGACACACACCAGGTCCAGATGAGGAATTCTTCCATGGATGGACGGGCAGGCTGAGACATACTGTACAAGGAGTGGAGCATCTCACACACACACACACACACACGCACGCACACAGGGAGCCTGGACCTCCTCTCTACACCTATCCTGAACCACAGAGACAGAGGACACGCGCACAATCCCACACACACATATTCTAAATCACACTAACACACAGATCCTCTGAAAGTGGAGCTATGGGAACCGTCAGTGACCTTTGTGTGTCCAGTTTCCAGGCGTTTCTGTGCCCCACTGTGAAGGCCCCACCTACAGGTAAGGACAAGTGACAAAGGTAACCTACTCTGTGGCTGTTGTCAGACAGTCTGTGGGGCTGCTCTGGTGGCGTACTTGGGCTCTGTGCAAAAAGAAATGTGGAGAAATATAAGAGTTCCTACTAAAAGTATAAAACATGCTGTAGGCTTGTAGAACTCATGTTGACCTAGTTGTGGATATTAATCATCTGTAATGGGTCATTTAGACATATTGGGTTATCATCTACCGGTACATCGGTTCTGTGTTGAGAATCCTGTTTGCGGATAATGAAGGTTTTAACTGTTCCTCATACATTCTGTTACATATTAGGCTTTAGGCCACTATCAGGAAAAAAAAAACATTGTATGGTAGCCAAAAGTTGTGTGTATATGTGTGTGTGGTTTATCCAGTAGCACGTGGTCTGCACAGTAACAACACCCACAGATATAGGGAGAGCTTGTTTGATCTGACTAACTAATCAGGGCTGGATTAAGCCATAACTCCTCGACTCAATTCAGAGTGGGAGTGGAGTGATTCCTGCTAATGCTATTACTGAGTAGATCCCACCCCCCCACCCCTTACACTCGCACCCATACACATACACACACACACACCTCTGTTCCACCATATCCACAGAACCCACAACATCCTTGTTAGCTTTGCGAGTGTAGGTCTCATAGAGGTTGATTCAGACTTTCCATGGCTTCATTCTAAGACACTGTCTACAGCGACTACTCAGCAGTGCATTTGTACACCAACAATGTCATTTACTCTAACCCCAGTGAACCCTAACCCAGCTGTGACATTTCATCAGGAAGACACCCTTGTATGCCAGACAGCTCATTCTTCCCTCGAATGAAGTGCTGCTTCCCAGTCAACAAAGGGCAAGGCAATGTTTACCCTGGATCATCTCCTGAACCCAGATTAGCTTAACTTCCAACTGTAATTACAGGTTAAGAGGACAAGCACACAGTAGACGTTAGGAAAGACAGGCCCTGCCTCGGAACCTAGATATCAGGGAGTTATATCATCCATACCCTGTTAACATTAGACACTGCCTTCATTTACCGACACAGACACATATGAGAACCTCATCATTTATTACTGTGAGTGACTAGGAAGCAGGTGATTTTCTTTTCCTGCCACATGGGGAGAGAGTGCCGTAGGGAATGCGTGCTGTTGAGCATAATAATTTGGGACTGTTAGCTAGAAGTTGTTGTTGTTTGTGGTGTGTTGTTTCAGCGCACACTTGAGTCAGCAGCAGGGTGCTGTGTGAAGGCGAGAAACGATTTAGGAAAAGAGAAAGTAGAAGTCTCAACTGGAAATGCTATGTGAGCAGTGTTGAGGTCCCTGTTGTCACAGTTAGACATTTAGCAGACGCTCTTATCCAGAACGACTTACAGTAAGTACAGGGACATTCCCCCCCGAGGCAAGTAGGGTGAAGTGCCTTGCCCAAGGACACAACGTCATTTTGCACGGCCGGGAATCGAACCAGCAACCTTCTGATTACTAGGCCGATTCCCTAACCGCTCAGCCACCTGACTCCCCACAGTGACGCGTCCTGATGACGTGGTCGTGCCGTACTGGGGATTGAGTCGGCCGAGGCTGGGCCTGTGGTGACGGAAGGTTTGGGAGAGCAAAGTAGTCATGTAGACAGGCTTCAGACCAGCCAGGAAGCAGAACCATGGACTCTGCCTTCACATCACCTGCCGGGGAAGCATCCACTCTGCATGAATTGAGCTGTCAGCACCAGAGCTGGTGACTGACCGTGTGTGCACATGTGTGTTGTGTGTGTGTGTGTGTGGGAGGAGGGGGGGGTTAAATGAGTGATTATTGGATAGGATGACTCATGCAATGGGTGGACAGGAATCTCTAATTATATCACCACCGACTACTCACCCCAGCTGTATGAAGTCAGCTGCAGCACCACACAGTAGAGGTCCAACAGAGGAAGTATGCATTGTTAAGTATTCATTAGCGAGGTTATTTATTTATATCTGTGAGGTCCAGGTACTGGTCTTCCTGTGAGACATGATTCATAATTTCCCCCCTTTCTGGATTTATATAATAACTCATTTAAATGGATCTGTTTCTTGGCCTGGAGAACATACACAGTCCACAGACGGCACAGCACAGACGTCAAACCTCTTTCAGTTACAACTGAAACTCTAGATGTTTCTAACAGGAGGGATGTGACTCATTCAACTGACAAGTCTACCACTGGATCCAAACCAAAGTTTAAAAGAGGGGTTTAATGATAACGAGCAGTTTCATATCAGGGTAATTGGAGGCCGCTTGTGGTGCTCCGAGGCAGGTGTGAGGGCCTAATAGCTGCCCGGCGCGTTGGCGTCGGACTACCATGTCTCCTGTGGGTTCCACTGAGCATGGAGCCAGAGACAGCTGGGCAGACAGGGGTGGCTCTTACCTCCAGTTCTGGGAATACAGAACCTTCTATGTCAGCAGCTTATAGCAGCATATACTTGGCCTACTTGCTAAATCAGCTCATTGTAAAGGACTGTACCAGGAAGTAGCTTGAGAGGAAGGATAATCCTATCTACTGATTTGGGGGGGGGGGGGGGGTTGGCTTGAGAAGATGGAAACTTGAGCAGGTGTGGTATCTGTGGATGGTTGAATGTTGCTATTAGCAATCCAAACTTTTTTTGTTGCAGACTACAACAAATTTAAATATAGGTTGGCATATTTCACATACCCTCTGTTTACCGTTGCACAAAGAAATGATCTGGTGTGAAGTCTCAGATGCTGTGCTGCCATACCTATGGAAGACTGAGGGACTCTGTTGTGGTAGACAGACAGACAGACAGACAAACAGACTGAGAGAGAGATTTCTGAGGCTGTCAGACAGAATGTGTCTGCCAGCCCCATAACAGAGACAGGGATGAGGGAATCCAAACAGCAGCACATGGATTCCACAAAGCCCAGGTCTTCAAAGCCAAGATGTCTGTTTGGTGGAGCTCCCTTTTCTCCAAATGCTTCATTTTTATTTATGAGGTATGAAATAGCAGGCAACTTTTATCACGGCTTCTGCTATCATGAAATAGTGTGCACATAGACAGTGTTATAATACTTGCAGCCAATGGGGTAAGTACAGAGATAGTATAGAGATGAGAAATAACTACCTTCCCAGTACAGGTATTGAGAGAGCGGACTAGACCATGTACTGTATACATTAGCCTATGTCGTGACTTCCAGAGACATCCCCATGGATCTATGTCATCCACAGAGCGGGTGGAGCAATGATGTCTGGAGGGATGAGAGAGGTGGAGACCGACAAAAAAGACTGCGCCGTTGTGTGATGTGTGTACAAGGAAGCTTCAAGGCTGCGATGGAAGCCTCAGCAGCAATAGCAGTATTTTCTAACTGAAGCACCAGTGGTCATAGCCCGGGGTAGGGGGATGTCAATGAGTGACCCGAACCCAAGCTGGGCTTCAGCAGAACTGCTTAGTCAGGAGGTGCCTGCATTTCACGCTCCCTATTCAGGGCTTTGATCAGCGAGGTCATGGACACACTGGAGCTTTTGACTGCCTAGTACCCTGCATTCTGTTGCCCTCTTTCTCTATCTCCCTCGCCTTCTCTCTCTCTCTCTCTCTCTCTCTCTCTCTCTCTCTCTCTCTCTCTCTCTCTCTCTCATTTATGCATATTGTGTGCATGAGTTTCTTTGCATGTGTGCTTGAGTACCACACAGCCCCACAAGTCTAGGTTCCTAATGAGCACAATATTGGGGTGGGTTGTATACCATGGTTGAGCTAGCTGACTAAACCCAACTACCCCTCATTGCCAGAGACATGGTTGGATAATCAGTGAATCCGTCCTCAGGCTCAGGCTTCAGCACGACTAAACCTGAGCTACTATTTGTCTGTCTCCTGTTTTATTCTCTCTCTCTCTCTTTCTCGTGCTCTCTTATTTTCTGTTGTTCTCTGTCTCACTCTGTGTCTCTGTCACCTTCTCTCACACCCATACACAAACACATTTCATGAGTTGATGGTCAAATGTAGTTCTATTATGAGTCATGTTAGTAATGGAGCAATTACGCAGGCGTTCACCTAGTCTGCAAGGAAAATTACAGCTGCTTTTGGTTTGAATGCTCAGTTTAAGGAGAGCCTGAGAAAGCACGTCGTCACCTTGGATCTTAAATGGCACGACTGCATTGTGTAATCAGACATGTCGTTGCAGTTTGCAGTTAGTCTAGAAGGGTAAATGTATGGGAGAGCTACACTGGTACATGCTTGACTTCACATCTCTCTCTCTCTCTCTCTCTCTCTCTCTCTCTCTCTCTCTCTCTCTCTCTCTCTCTCTCTGTGTGCTCATCCCCATTATTGTTTATCTGGCAAGACTTATGACTCTACCTTAGAGAACCATATTCAAATTGTATTGATACCGTTTGTGAAGGCTTGGGACCTGTAGTACATGCACGTCACCTGCAGATGTCACTTCACTACCATGTATAATCTGCTGGTTCGAGACATGCACGTTCTGTTTCCTGAGGGGCCATGTTCAGTAGTTTACAATCCAAGATCCAGTCGAACATTTCGAAAAGTTGCTTTTTGTTTTATCCATTTCTGTCTGACAATTTCACAACTGTCACAGTATGATTCCATGCTGTTCAGTGCAGAGTTTGTCAGTGACCAGTATGTCGCCATGCTCAGATGAGGTGTGGGAGCTGGACTGTTGTGTCAAGAGGCCTGGCTAACGCCCCTATAACGTGAGAACAATGCTCTTCATGCTGGATCAGTCCTTTTGCTCCCTTTAAGCCCATAATCTGCTGGCCTCAGAGCCAGGTCAATCAGCCTAAACTCTTTCACAATGGGACATGGCTGTGTGTTACTGTTTGTATCAGACAAGGCAGAGCAGGGACTTCCTGAATTGACACTGTATATGAGTATGTTTTAAAGTGTGTGTTTTTAATGAGATTCAGTTTTCTCTGTAAGTCCTGCCCCGTCTGTAGTGAACACTGCTGTACCGAAACAATATGTGCTTCAAAATTCTTCAGACGTCATCGGCATAACCTTAGCCCTCCCGACCTATCCCATGGTGCAGCAGGAGCGAACATGGCCTTGAGGAACAATGCTAGGAAACATAACATTCCACAAATAGCAGAGCCGGTGTCTGTGCTGTTATGAAAACAAACTCACCCTAAAAATGTGAAAGTTGAATCTTGTCTGAGTTGGCTTGGCTTGATGTATGTCACCATGAGCATCAGTTTCACACACGGTGATATTACATTACATTTACATTTAGTCTTTTCGCAGACGCTCTTATCCAGAGCGACTTCAGTAAGTACAGGGACATTCCCCCGAGGCAAGTAGGGTGAAGCGCCTTGCCCAAGGACACAACGTCATTTTGGTTGGCATAGCCAGGAATCGAACTAGCAACCTTCTGATTACTAGCCCGACCTTCTCACCGCAGCCATCTGACTCCCCATATTAGTGTGGCGACATCTCAAGTGAACAGTGCAACACCTACTGTAGATGAGGGTATATCACCATACAGATTAGACATAATTTAAGTTTGTATACAGAACAAAGATTGCATGCAGTCAAGAAGATATTTCACAAAACAGAGTCTTTTGTTTGTTTCCTGAATTTGCATGGCTGATTTAATGCAGTGCATTTAGGCATGATTCAACATACAAAGACACAACTCTTCTTACACTTTATCAAAGAGTGTGACATTTACGGTACATGATCATGAAATGTCCCATTGGCAGATCATTCGCTTTGTGTTTGTGATGTAAATCGAGATGTGGATCTGTCTGAGTACAGCGCATTTACTGTTTAACTAAGTGCTCAATATCTTAATGCCTTCTTATAAGAATAAGGTCAGGACTCTTCACATATGGCTTGTCTTTGAGTTTATGCACGTATTTACAACAGCGCTTGGGGGATGAATCGCAGACAATGAATACATCTTTGTGTGAGCTGGCAAGCTGGTCTACACTGAGAACATTGTCCTTCTTGAATTTGGGCAGTACAACTGGGGCATTCAGTGATAATTCCTCAACGAAAGGTTCTTGTTTCTATCAATCCTCATAAGAAGTAGAGGCCATTCGAAGAAAAAGGAGTTCTTCCAACCCTATGCTCTCCCATCCGAAGATGCTCTTCAGATAACAGAGAGAGATAGAGATACATACACACCCACAAGGACGCACACAGTCTTCCCAGAACTGCACAGACAGCATTCCTCTTCCCCCTGTCCTATCTCTGTACAAGCAGGGACAGGCTCTGCTGTACAGTGATGCAGGTGTGCTACACATCCTCAGCACTGTACAATAGAACAACTAACAGTGCAGGGTTGATTCCCTGTCGGTCACAGCCCATTTAACAAACAGAATGCCAGGTGAAATCTCCAAGCAGATGGACCTATACAGCAGGCAAACAGGGATAATAGCACCTTGCTTCTCCTTAACCCTTGTGTTATCTTCGGGTCATTCTGACCCATCAGTCATTGTGACCCACCGTCGTATTGCGACAACTTTACCGCCTACAAAAACAAAGTGAAGCATTTTCTTTTAACCGTTGGGCTGTCTCAGACCCCACACATTGCGAAGGTTAAAATAAAATTATTTTTATTTGTTTTTGTATTGGGTAAAATTGGGTAAACACAACGATGGTTCGTTGTGAACCTTTGGGTCATGTGACCCGAAAGCAGCACAAGGGTTAAACTAGCTGTTGAGATTAACAGAGGCGGTTTTGCAAGCCATGGCAGGACCACTTAGGTGGAGTAGCTTATTGGGTGTGCTCAAGCCTTCGGTGCGAGCACAACCTTTGTTCTCTCACATATATATTATTATTATTATTCTTTTAGCCCCCCTAAAACTCAGTCAATATTTGGCCTACATAGACAACCTAGGTGTCAAAAGTTTAGTCTTGGTAGCGATTGAGTTGCTTCCATTGAGATTTACGTTCCGTTGCATGGTTTAGGCTCAAGTTACGTTTTTGTGGCGAAAAGTGAAGCTAACGGTGGCTAATTTGCTAGCCACAGTCACTGACGTTACTTACGTCACTACGTCACTAACGTCGACGAAAACACGCGTGACTACCTGTATCAGAACATTCTTTCGCATCTGTTAACTTGGGGGATAGCTAGGCTAACTATAGCTTTACTGCAAGGCAGCTGCAGAAACGCCCAAGCAAAGAGGCCAGGGTGATAACTATTTACTTATTTTACTTTGTGATCTGAAACACAATTGTAAAATGTAATGTACAATATTAGCTGATATTATTAAGGAAGTAGGCCCACATCTACTTTCGGAAACGGTAGTCTACTATTTCACTGAGGCATTAGCATGACATTAGCCTCTGTTACCCGGGCAACACATACTACAGTGGTCTACGATGCATCTGTTTTCAATCATTAAAATAAACATTCCTCACAAATACATTTTCGTTGTAGGATGTATTATGACATTACAAGTACACGATTTGTTGGTGAAATTATCATTACCTGTGGTTTCAAACCAGTGTTGCTAACTGCAACGCTGTAGCCTACACGAGACACTACAAAAACATCTAAGCTACACAGCTGTTTAGGAAGTCAAACGGCAACAGAACATGTTTGGCACTCCCCTTACTTAAATCAAAAGTCTTTCAATCGGTGAAACTATCTGACTACTAACCTGAACTTCATTGCCACAGCCTAAACTTTGTCAATCTGTTCATGAAAATAATTCATTTCAGCCTAAACCGTACAACGGAACGTTAAATCGAATTCAACCAACGCAATCACTACCAAGACGAACACAGCAGTAGTCTAGTACTGTACTGTAGTAGAATTTACCGGGGCAGCTTCTCCACACAGGGCTATATCGCATTTTGCGCTGTTACTGACAATGATCGCTACCAGTGAGCTTTTTATGAATGAGCGATTTTCCACTAAATAAATGTCAAGCTTATTTACGTTTTTGGGGCCATATTTTCAGTTAGCAGATGGTACTGTTTGAATCGCGAGTCTATCTTCTGCTGGTAACGTCGTAGAATAATCTTCAAAGGGGGTTCTTTATTAATGAATGAATGCAATATGAGTAGGCTAAATGCCTGAAAATATCACGAGAAGGGAAAACTTAAAAGGACGTTTAAGTCATAGAGATTAGGTCCATTTTTACACCGGTCTGCCAAATGTATTCGTTTTGATTCAGCTATGAGGCTGCCTCTTGCAGGGGAAATGAGAAGACATCATATTTCATTCTACACTTCACTCGTATTTTAAGTTGTAAATAAACAGCAAAAAAAGATGCTTTTAAATCTATGTAATCTTTATAAATAATAAGTATGCCCTATGCATTTTTATATCAAATATACAGACCCCTGTGCAACCGACACAAGCAAGCACACCCTACAATTTCCCCAGAAATTGTACCCTCTCTAGTTGCTCTTGTGGTCAGTTGCTATGAGTGTGAACTTTGAACCTTCTCTCTCTCTATCCACCACCTCAATCAATATTTTCAGTTTAAGTGCTTAAGTAATGTTGCAAAGATTAGCAGTGTGGTCAAGAAGCCAGTCTGTTTCTGTCAATCTCTTTCCCTGCCCCTACCCAACTCCGCGGCTTTCCTCCGTAACAACAGAGTGTGTGTGCGTGTGTTTGTGTATGTATGTCTCTGTGTGTGAATGTGCCCGTGCGTGAGTGTACTTGTGTGCGTGGTTGTGAAACTGAGCACAACGCAGCGCGGCCCTGTACAACAGGGCGGAATCGTTACGCACGGCAAACGGGCGCGTCATCTGGCCAGCCCATTTGCTTCACCGACTTGCTCACTGCTGAAAAGATTGGCTGCTTGAAGTCCTCGAAACCACTCCCTTGAGCTCGCTTCCTTCGTATTATCCGGTAGACTACGGTCGTCATTCCAGTGTCTAAAAGTAAAAGTTGATTCATATGTTAATATTGAACTACAAGTTATAGTTCAAGATAAAACTTCGGAGCGCAGTATTTAATTCTTTGGGGAATACTAAAGATTCGAAAGAATGGTTTTGAAGTCGGAAGACGGAGTCGGTAAGAAATTGAAACAACTGTTTTGATGTATTGTTGCAGATTAACCACAAATTTACATTATATAAAAATCACGTGATTTGTCAATGTTTTGTCATTTCTGTATGGTCTTTTAGTTGAGCGCGCGGCGTAAAGGTGTGTAGCTTGAAGTTAGTGGCCCTGCGTATGCATGAACTGTCTTGGTTTCGCCTTGTTTACATAATTAGCTGACGAACATACTGCTAAGAGTGACCAAGGAGTGTTTCTGAATTTGGAAGTAGGCTAATCATTTATGTGTAGGTTATTCTACACTATAGGTGTGTAATGTTTGCTTGGACATTAGATTATTACAGTACGTTATAGTCAATCATCTGCAACAAAGCTCAGTTTTCAGTTCAGTGAATTATCCACAACTTGGGTCAGCTTCAGCAACAGGTGTGAGAGCAGGTCCACAATTTGGTTTCGGACATTTGGAGTTCCTTCTGACTATCTCATCTTCAATTAGACATTTCAGTAGAACAATATCAATATGCAAACCTCCCCAGTCCCCATGGCCCTGTTTCACCTTGATGTCCATTGGAATCTGCAGATCCCTATTATTCTTGTTTTTCTATATTCTTGATGTCAACCATATTGATAGTATTATTCACCTTTTCAGGGAAGCTTAAGCCAGCTCTGTTAGGTTGCATCACGGTTAATCATGTTACAATGAACCCTTGTGAACAGTGAACTTCTGACTGATTGATCCTGTTATGACCTGCTGGCTCTGTGTGAGAACCCCTACATCAGCGGTCATGACCGGGCCTTCTACCCCCCTGGCACATGGAAAAGGACAGAACTACAGTCAACGTTCTCTCGCCCAGATCCATTAGTCTCTGCAAAGTAGAAGTGGGTGGTCTGGATGACATGTGGCTGCCACTAATGGAGACCTAATGACCAGAGCTTGAGAGAGCTAATAGGCCTTCTAGAACAATGCGATTTTGCTTCCCTGCCCTGGTGGTGTGTTGATTATCATCTCTCCACAGTCACATGTTCTTCTCTCCTTCCACTCCATTACTAATTCTTGTTCTGCTTTTGCACATGGGAGCAGCACAGACAGGATGTCTGTCATCTCACAGGCCGAGCTCTGCCTTGGCTGATATCCAAAACAAGTCCAACGAAGTTCTCTTGTTATATCCAAATTATATAAATAGGTCACCCAGTTTAATCAGAGAGAGAAAGAGGGTGAGAGAGACTCAAAGCAGCATGAGCAGGGATGCAGGCCGATGTCTATGGCGTGAAATTAGTGCCAGGAGAGCGAGCTCTGTAAAAACTATTTGTAACTTGCAAAAAAGATTTGTGTCTCTGTAGAAAATGATTTGTGTACTTGCAAAAAAAAGTTTTGTGTCTCCGTAGAAGAAGGCAAGATTTGTGTACTTGCAAAAAAGATTTGTAACTTGCAAAAAAGATTTGTGTACTTGTAAAAAAAAGTTTTGTGTCTCCGTAGAAGAAAAAGATTTGTGTACTTGTAAAAAAAAGTTGTGTCTTCGTAGAAGAAAAAGATTTGTGTACTTGTAAATAAAAGTTTTGTGTCACAAAACTTTTTTTACAAGTACACAAATCTTTTTTGCAAGTTACAAATCGTTTTTACAGAGCTCGCTCTCCTGGCACTAATTTCACGCCATAGATGTCTGGGCCCAGAGCTGATAAGGTTTCCCCCCTTACTGGCCCCATTCTGTTTGACAGACAGTCACATGGACACGTGCAACACCAATTGAACCAACCTTTTGTCCCTGTCTTCGAACTTCCTCCATTCCCATTGCTCTCCTTATTGTCCCAAACCTTTCTCTGCCCTTCTTTTTCCTCAACCATTTTTTATTTTTATTTTTTCTTTCTTAAAAAAATTATAATAACAGTGCAGGTAGCAACAAGCTTCCATTTGATTAATTGTGGGGTAGATGGCTCTTATCAGCCGTTGACAGGGCCAGGGTGTTTAAAATGGCTGCAGTGCCAGCTCCAGTGTTATTACCTATCCTAACTTTGTTTGAAAGGCGTGGTATGCGCATGATTTGTTTGCCCTTCGTTTTTTTTTAAGATAAGTGAAAGGCTCGAGTTTCTATCCATGTTAGGATACCTACAATGTTATTTCCTTCATTTGCTTTAGAAGCTATTTGAAGGGTATTTGTGTGCTTGTGCATCTCTGTTGTATTAGTGTGTTGCTGTGAAAGGGAGGGGAGAAAGTTCAGCTACCATAGAAACATTGTCCGAGAGTTAAACAATTCATTGATGCAGGCTCTTTGGTGAAGCCGTCGGGAGTTGGCTCCGGGGGTCACGGTGATTCCGTGACCCCCGGCCAGGGTTCTGAGCGGTATTGTGTGTCTACTAAGAGACTCTGTGACATGGCCTCTGCCACTCTTGTTTCACGGTAAAGGACTGGTTGGGTTTGGGCACAGCACCCTCTTCCCCTTAAAACCTACAGATAACAGAGAAAGTGGTGAGCAAAACAGGAAGTTGAAGACATTCAGCTTGACAGGATGTCTTCTTGCAGCATGGCATAATATTTATAACCCCTTGTATCACCGTGGTTGATGTTTGGTGTTTCAACACCCATTGACACTTCCCTGTTGTATGAATATGTTAAGCCTGTGTTCTGCACCTCTCTTTAACCGTCTCTGGAGGAGGGGATCCCTCACTGAATAGCTCCTCCCAAGGTTTCTTCAATTTTTTCTCCCGCTAGTGAGTGTTTCTGGGAGTTTTTCCTTGTCTTCCTTGAGGGTTTAGGTTGGTTGAGGGGCAGTTCTATGTATGTGAAGCCCTCTGTGACATTGCTTGTAAAAAGGGCTATACAAATACATTTTGATTTAATAAGTTATTAATTCTAATCTCAAGCGTGTGCATGGAGGTTGCAGCTGGAGAGGGCCTGGTTAGTGGCCTCATAGTGAAGGGAACACGTACGAGAATACACACATTGTGTTTCCTGTCTGCCAGCTCTGTTGTATTGGTAGTCTTTTGTGATTGCTTCATCGTGTGTGTGTGTGTGTGTGTGTGTGTGTGTGTGTGTGTGTGTGTGTGAGTGAGAGACAGAGAGCACAGGCAAAGAGAACAGACCGTGTGTACGGTCACAGCCAGTCATGATGTTGACAGTGTGAATCACGAATAGCAGCCAGGTCCACTCCCCTGTGTGGAGGAAGACTGTGGTGAACATCCATCGAGTGAGAGGCAGGACAGAAAGGGAGATCAAACACAACTATATGGACGCGGACAGACAGATATTTGCATGACTGTAACGGACCTGAAATGATTCAATCTGTCATCAGAGACTGACTTGAGCCTGAGTCCGGATGTTAGCTCTACAGAGCTGAGCATGTGTGTGTTTAGCCCAGAGGCACTGTCTACTCTGGCTGTCCTGTACGGGGCTACAACTCTGGTTCCCACCCGGGCTACACCCTTGGTGTGAGCTGTATCACAGGGCAGCATTGCTACTCAGACCCCCACAGCTTGCACAAGACTGCTGTCGTACAATACGCTCACTACAGTGTATTGTTACAGACCTGTCCGCACAAGGAGAGCGGGTGCTCTCCAAACTTGTGTGTCTCCAATCTATGGCCTCTTTTCAGACGGTTTGAAATATCCGTGCGCCGATTGGTCGTACGCATCCGTGCGCACCTTTTTTATGATCAGGGTGAGCACTTGTACGTAGGAATCGCATTGTCATGCATGTCACATCACCCACTAGACTGACTAGACAACGAGGCCACATCTTAGGTGACCATGCACTGAGCTGGTTACGTAGCGTGATGAAGAGGACGTAGTCTGAGCACGGACAGTCAACAGTGTTACGTGAACGTGGTGGTGTTAATGGTTGATAGCTTCTGGTGGTGACATTCTCCAGTCTTTGGCCCTCCAGGAGTCCCAGACGGTATCTGCAGGATGATATGCGAGGCGAGGTCTCACAGCTGCCACTCTGTTTCTCCTGTAGAGGAAAGTACGGTCTCCAGGGAAACCTCGTTTTATACCCATATCATTTTAGAAGGGGATTTAAAGGAGAGAAGCTTTGGCAGTCATTAACGACCTACATTTCAGCCTGGGCCCCGATTCACATTCCCTTCACATTCCCTTCCCTATCTGTGTGCCAGGTGTTGTTTCTTA
The DNA here is from genome assembly GCF_963692335.1 of Osmerus eperlanus. Lineage (NCBI taxonomy): Eukaryota > Metazoa > Chordata > Actinopteri > Osmeriformes > Osmeridae > Osmerus > Osmerus eperlanus. The sequence continues at coordinate 6,127,115 of NC_085019.1, forward strand.
GGTGAGCTTGGAATGTGACTCCTCCAGTGTTTGGGTGTTGAGGTAAGGCCCATTTAAAGTGTATGACTCAGAGTGATGATAAAGACTCTGACTCGACACAAGTTCCCGTCATCTTCAGGCTTCTGGAACATGGCCTCATGGCCGATGTCAGACAAATCATTCAGAAGTCTCCAGGTTCGTTTGAAATACATCTGCCGGAAACAAGTTTTCTTCGCCACCACCGCTTTATTAACAACATAGATGACAGTTGGAGTACCCTCCAGTTGCCTACGGAGTTAGTTTGCGCTTCATACAGAAACCCCCCTCTGAAACAGTGCATGTGTGTGTTTGAGCGTGCGAGTGGGAGAAGAGGAGGCAGGATGGAGAACGGCCACTGGGGGGAGCCTCCAAGTTAATGATGGCGACAGGAAAGGAGAGAGGGAGAGCTATGGAGAGAGAGGGGCAGTGAGTAAGGGATCTCTCCAGATGGACTGTGGCGGAGTGTTAGGACTGGAGCAGGCTGTGGAGACTGAGTGTCTTTTGTAGTAGGTTAGGCACAGCCTCTGGCTCTCTCTCTCTCTCTCTCTCTCTCTCTCTCTCTCCACCTACCATGTGGACATCTGGCTTACTAGTATTTTCCTGGAATAGCGGACAGAAGCAAGGACTATGACATCCTTCATCTCTGGAAAAAAAGTGATTTAAAGGGAGGAGAGGGGGAGGAGAGGAGGAGGAAGAGGAGCGTTCCTGAAAGGCATAGAGCTGGTAGTTTCCAGAATTTCGGTCTCAGGTTAGTCTGATCCTTTGCTTATTGATAAACGTTGGCTTGACATACTTTAATAAGACATGTGTCTGTGCACTGTTGGCCTAAGGTGAGTTACATTGACACCAGTTTGTAATGGTTCCCAGTTTACAATTACATTTACATTTAGTCATTTAGCAGACGCTCTTATCCAGAGCGACTTACAGTAAGTACAGGGACATTCCCCTGAGGCAAGTAGGGTGAAGTGCCTTGCCCAAGGACACAACATCAGTTGGCATGACCGGGAATCGAACTGGCAACCTTCGGATTACTAGCCCGATTCCCTCACCGCTCAGCCACCTGACTCCCAATTGGGGAGCTGGAACTGAATGCATGTCCCTGTTTGTGTGTGTGTTGACATGTAAGTCTATAGACTGCTTGCATTGTTTTAGCAAGTGAACCTATACAAGAGTATTACGTTTTAGCCAAATAGTAGCAGATCAGGACCTGTTCAAAGCTGTGTAAATACAAACTGATGAGCCACAGGCTGTAGGATAGCAGCCAGGGTGTTGCGCTGCGAGGGTAGAACCATCATGCTGCTGCTTAGACCTGTCTGCGGTGTCGGTCAGCCACGCAGCTACACCGAGGAGCACACAGCATGACATGGCTGGTTCACCGGGTCAGTGGCTGGGTCAGATGTCACTGACCAGAGGTGTGTGTGTGGTGGTGGTGGTGGTGGGGGGGGGAGGTCGGGGGGTCGAGCTGTATTTTGTGACCTATCCTTGGTCTGGGTAAGAAACTGGGTCAGGTTCATTTGGAAAATGAAATGGACGTCAGGTTGCTCTGGTGTCTTTGGATTTTGAGGTGATTATGCATCAGCTCTGAGGGAGAGAACAAGGTTGTGAGGACGTCCACCTCAGGAATACAAACCCAGTAGGGAGACACACACGGGAGACATGACTGAGGGAGACCTACAGTCAGGAGACGCAGTGCTGGCCTCTTGGCCTTGTAAAGGAATGTTCACTGTGTGTGTGTGTGTCCTGAGTGTCCATGTGTGTGTGTGTGTGTGTGCTCTCCAAACACAAAGCAGAGCTGTGATCATCCCACTGGCCTTCCAACTGTCTCTGTGTTCTCCTGCCATTCTTCATCCCACGCCTCCCCAGCCAAACACAGAGCCTGTTCTGCCTCTTGCTCTGCCCCCTCCATAACTGGCCTCTACCTCCTCCATGCCCTCTCCTGGTTTGCCCTGATTGTGTCCGGATTCTGATTGTTGAGTGAGGCAGGGTGTGTGTGACCAAGTCAATGTGCCTGTGTGTGTGTGTGTGTGTGTGTGTCAGGGTCTGTGGTCCAGAGGTGGGCAGTCCATTTGGGGCAGTGCCCATATTGCTGAATGGCATTCCTTCACAAGCCCTGCTATGCTCTGTAAAAGGCTGTCAAGTCCTGTCTTTAGCCAGGAAGGGGGGTGGGGACCCCCTGAGAATCCCAGTCCTAATACACTTCCCTCAGATCACAAGCTTCCTAGACCTCCTTTGTTGTCCAGGCAGACAGTTCAGGCAACTGCTAATAGACCATAGACACTCGGACGCGGTCTAATGGAACGGTTCTCGGTGTGTGTGTGTGTGTGCCCGTGCCCGTGCTTATGTGTGTGCGTGCGCATTGTTAAATGCATTATATCTCAGTGCAAAGCCCACTGGTCCTTCTTGAGCATGCTAAGGCAGATTGGTCCAGGCGGGAGATCGATGCTGGACTCTATAGGGAGCCGTCCCCAGGGAGGGCACTGGAGCTGGGGCCAGGGGTGGAAGCTGAGGCGAGGGGGGCGGGAGGGAGGGGATGCTGGATGCTCTCCCTGTGGGGTTAGGGGGATGGTAGGAAGGGAGGGTGGTGGGGGCTGGTGCTCGTGGTTACATTTGGGAGATAAGACTGGTCTGGAAGACAAAAGGATCAAATGGTGAGATAGTGTAGGGTGAGGGAGGAAAGGATGGAGGCTGGAGCAGGAGAGGAGGAGGGTGAGCAGGTCTGATGGAACACCGTGAAGGAACCAGATGGCGTCTGGTTCCATGACACAGATAAGGAGAACAAAACATCTCGCTGGGAACTAAGTCCCGACTCTCTCACACACACACACACACCTACTAATTATAGCAACCAGTGGTTGCGTACCGGTCTAGTTCTATCAGCCATTTGACTTGATCTTCATCAAAATGCAGACAAACACACACACGCACCCTTTTAATAAACAGATTGCTGAGTGAATGTTTTCACTTCCCTGGTTCTACATATTCCCTCAGTCAGCAGACGCAGTCTACCGGAGTCAACATTCATATTCACTAGCGTTTCCATCTACTTAATGCTGTTCCAGCAAACCGGGGGATTACACACTGGGGGCGCTTGGCTTTGAACTGGACTTCTCTTCACTCGTTCATGAGTAATGTTGCTCAGGACTGAACACACCGACACTAACACTGAACACTTGTGTTTGTTTGTTTGTTTGTTTGTGGGTGTGTTACTCTCCGATGCTGTGATCCCATAGCGCTCCAGGGACGCTAGGTTGACAGGAGAGAGGGTCCTGGATTATTTTGGCTGTCACGTTGCAGTCCTGGTGAGAGGAGCTGTGAAGTGGGTCACATGTGCGGGGCACCAACCTCTGGGCGCTGGGGATCCTCATTTCCAGGTTTCCAGTGATTTCTCCAGTGATATGAATAGAAATGAGTTTGTCTGCCTCTACTGCCAAGATGGCAATCAGGCTGCGTCTTCGAGGGCATTGCACATGTTGGGAGGGTGGTGGTATAATTGGCATCTCCCTAGTCAGCACCCCCCTCCCCCTCCTCAGTCCCAAATTACCCGTCCGTGTGTAAGGGGTACTTGGGGCCTCTGCAGGTGCAGTTGCCCTGGTCAGTAACATTACAACTGGGTTTCAGCTCCGATTACCATAGTTACGGGTACATGCTGTGCGCTTTATACCAGATTTTGGACTTGAGTTCCACCCGTTCTGGAAAGTTGTGAAATTCTGCGGTATGCAAAAAATCCTGTCCTTTATTTCCCCTCATCTCAGCCACAGAGAACATTGTTTACAAAAGCACCCAGACAAGAAGACAAGAAGCTCAAATGTGGTCTACACTCTGTGAGAAAGCGTGTCTGGGGACACTTACAGTAACTGTATTGGAAAATACATGCTCAAATAGGTCACTTATCAATTGGGGTTAAATCGTGCTCTGTAAAAATGAGCATAGCAGGTCAAACCCCAGATTAGAACGTTCCAGGCGTTTCAGTCGTCTCGAAAAGAACCTTTTTTATATTCTGTATTTGATTTGATACTGTTCTATGTTCTCCTGGCGTCCTCGGCGTGTCTGCCTCTCCTATCTCACGCCTTTGGAGTGTTTACCTCATGACTTCCTGTCGGGCCCCCGCAGATTCTCATGTGTACATTCTGTTCTGTATTTGGATTGAAAATATACCCGAGTTTGAAGGGCTATACTGTGTGTTAGATAGTATTACTGTTGTATTATTGGAACTACTGATGAACAACAGTTGTGGAGTGCTGACAACGCCAAACATAGCAGGGGGTAGACTGTGGGAGCCTGGGGCGTGTGTGTGTGTGTGTGTGTGTGTGTACTAAAAAGATGAGTGTGTCTTTGTGTGCCTGTTTCCCTTAAATGAACTGCTTTCCGGGCGATGCGAAGCCAAGAGGAGAGAGAACGTGGGTGTTCTGGGTTTGTCTCGCAGCCCACGGAAATCACTTCACACACTCACCGTGGCCCGATGGCTGTCAGGCTTCTGTGATTGGCTCCTGCTGAACCGAGTCTGCCCGTCCATTGGTTGACAGGGCTGAGGACTGTCAAGGTTCGGACGGGACAACTTGTTAGTTACAGAATAGCTAGGAAATGAGTAATACAGCTCATGCTAAATGTTAAATGTTCCTACTTGTTCTTTTATGAATATGTCGAGCATTTTTCCCACTTTCTCATACCTCTGTTTCCATTTTCTCCACAATGTAAAGTTTCATAATAGTTGGAATCTCTTTGACTGCATCTCTTTATTTTCCCCTCTTTCATCCCGTCTCTCTCTTTTTCTCTTTCCTTCTCTCCTCCTCTGTCTCACTTTATCCATAGCTGTAGACAGAATCGTGCATCAGCTCTGTGCCGGACAAACAGAAGGGTTTGATGAATGACAGCCAACCCTAATCAGTGTTGTAGGATAGCAGTATCCAGACATGCCCTCCTCAGCAATTAGTTAAGTGGATGGGCTCCCCCCCCCTCCCCCGCCTGATGAACGGGATTCTGGGAAATGACACCCGCTTGGTAGCTCTCTGCCATTATGAGCTGGCACAGCCGGGAGGCTCCCACCCTCACGCGGTTCATTGTCGGATTGGAAGCAGAAGCCTTGAGCAAGCGACCAGGCCTGGGTGGGGCGTGCGTGTGTCTGGTCTCCTCCTTGGCCTGTCATGCTACAGGATTCCTGGGACACGAGCCTGAAGCTTGGCCTGTCACATTGTCTGTCTCCATCCCCGGGGGCCTGTGGTTAGCCATGCTAGCAGGCCAGCCCAGGAGGGCTGTGGTTAGCCATGCTAGCAGGCCAGCCCAGGAGGGCTGTGGTTAGCCATGCTAGCAGGCCAGCCCAGGAGGGCTGTGGTTAGCCATGCTAGCAGGCCAGCCCAGGAGGGCTGTGGATCTTCTGTGTCCTCCACCCCGGTAGGACTTCCCTGTTTCAGGACGAGGGATTTGAGTCCTTTGTCACGTCCTGTGTCGTGTCTCGCAACGCTTCCTGTATGCAGTCCTGTACCGCGTCCTCTGTCACGTATGTGCAGCTCCACCAACCTGGTGCCCGTGTGTGTGTGCTGTTCAGCACACATCGTTCTGGGTGAACTCTCCGTGACATTGACTTGTTCAATCGATGTGAGACAAAGCCAATACATTTAAGACTGCATGAAATGTACCCTGTTGGGTTCTCAGGTTTATCAGCACTTCTTGTTCGTGTGTGTGTGTGTGTGTGTATGCGTTTGTGCACTCAAGACTATATACTATGTAAAGATTATTGCTGTTATGGGAGCTGAATTGATAAACCCAGGCCAGACTCTTTATTTATTAGTCTCTTTGTGAGTCCAACTCAGTACCAGAGCCTGTCACCCCCCCCCCCCCCCCCCCCCCCACCACAACCACTTTCCACCTAGACAGGTAAGAAATAGATCAAAGAGTGCACAGTTTCCATGGTTATCAGGAGATGTTGGCAAGATTGTGAGTGGTTGTTGGTGTTAAGCCTTCCTTAAGTGACAAGGCCCACTCCCTGGTCCTTGTTTGAGATCCTTTTTGTCTATTACTCTCCTGTTTAAAGATTACCAGACATCTAGATGAATTCTAGGAGGGCAAGGTTCGTGTCCCCCTGAGGTGTTTGGGCTGGCATGCCTTTTTATTATTTAGATACCTTGTTTTAATTATGCAGTGTTACTTCGTTATTTGTTTTCTGTAGGACTTCCGCTGAATGATAAATGACGCGTTCTCAAATCACATCGTTTCAGCCTTTGCATTTCCTATATTCTGTGAGGGGGACCCCCGGGAAAGCCTCATGAAAAATGAAGCTGTATGAAAATGCTCAGAACTCGCAGAGCAAGGTCGTGTGTGTAGCTTATATACCTGTGATCATTCTCATGGTTGACTTGCAGACCACTGTAAGCCTGTGTTGTGTGGCAGGATCTTTACATATTTGTAAACGGCCATTTGTAACCACCTACCCAGAGCGTTCACTGCAGGGATAGAGTGGCCAATCGGAGCTGAGGGAATCTAATCTGTCTGTCGAGCAGGTTACCTCTGCATTTTATAGCAGGATTATGCACAGAGCCAATGTGTCATCCTGAAATGATCGAGTGAGTGGATTTGTCCCTCAGGGAAAGAGAGGAAATGTGTGGGTGGGGGGAGGGGGAGGTGATGGAGGAGGCAGTGATGGAGGAGGCAGGAGTGCTAATGCTGGTTAGGTTTTTTTTAGGCTCCGAGTGTTTGGTGGAATGAGTAGTAATAATGGATAAGTGTTCCTGGATGATGTGTCGGGGTCAGCCCTCCACTGGCCTCCACCTCTTTAAAAGGCTAGGCTCTGTGGTGCCCTAATGGGTCAGCCAGCATGCCTGACCCCTGACCCTTGACCCACTCCTGGTGGGGTTAGGAAGAAGGGAACGAGAGGGGGAACGAGAGGTCACCGAGGGTTCTGGTCACACTGCTACTGGGGAAGTCACCCTTGAGTCTATCTGTTGGGAGAGAGAGAAATGTTTTTTGGGTATAATGGACTGAGGAATGTACCTAGTATTTTCTGCTTGTGGCTTCCTGTCTAAAATGCTGGGACATATTTTTGGTCAATAAGACGTTTGCTGTTTTTAAACTTCTGGTGACACTTTGCTTGGAGTGGTGCGCGTGCTGAAGTCACATGCGTATACACACACACACACACACACACACTTCCATACAGTGATGCAGCACAGGCCATCATTCAGGACACTATGCTCCTCCCTCCGTCCTTGGCCCTGGGGATCTAACAATACCAAAGGCAGTGACAGATAGACAACTCTTTTAAGATCTGCCATGCTAGTGCTGGCCTGGCTCTTATACTCAGCACTGCTGAATGGCCTTTGGTTTCACTCTCACACACAAGCACACCTATAGACACGCACACACACACATGCACGCTCACACTCTCACACACAGATTATTATCTCCGAGAGTACACTGTGCTCCTTCTGTAGAAACACACCATCAAAAAACCTGTCGGTTGAACCAGTTTAGAGGTCGATGTGAAGAAAGCTGATGACATCATCACTTCATTGTCTCATCCTGATAGGTGGAGTTCTTCCTGAGTGTTGCAGGTATAAAGACTAGATAGTCATGTCAAAAAGGCCTTGTGTCATGCTTTATCTTAACTCGTGAAAGTTAAGATAAAGCTTGAAACAGTGTTCCAACTCTGTGGATAATAATGTGTTTTGTATCTGAAACCTAGCAGGACTAGAGCGGAGATGGCCTTGTAGCAAAGGAGTAGGAATCTAGTGTGTAGCACTGTCAGCGTGGGGCAACAAGGAGCAGGACTTTTTAGTATATAGTGTTGTCAGTTTGGCACGAGGTGCAGTACTCTGTAGTGTTGTCTGTTGGGCCCCAGAGCCGAGGAATGGCTGTTGCTTCTCCAGCTGTGATGTGGACATGATTGACACTAAGAGTGTTTGTAAACACAGAACAAACTGCTGGTTGGCTGCTCGGGCCCCAGTCCTTCTCCCGTTGCCTCGCACCAGCTGCTACTTATCAAGGCTTTCGCAGTGCTGCTCTCTCCCCTAGCTGGCTTCTCGTGTAAGGTATGCAAGAAGCCTCCTCCTTCCCTCCTTGTCCTCCTCCATCGCTCCCCTCGCTAGTGTTTCTCCATATTATTGATTCCGCCTTGCGAAAACAAAACCCTCTCCCTCAATCCCTCTCTGCTTTCTCTCCATCACTTAGTTTCACAGCCCTCGCCTTGGGCATTCGATAACCTTTTTGTAGTGAAACGATCGGATGGACGTCTTCCTCAGCGTGGGTTTGCTGCCTGAGGGGGAAAATCGTGTGGCGGTGTAGGAATATAAGGCCGCGTTTCGGTTCAGCCCTGACCAAACTGCTGTCCTAACGTTTCACTACTAAGTGTCAGTCCTAACTGTCTGTCCTGACTGACTGTCTCTCTGCTCCTCAGTCCCAGACGATCTCACTCCGGAGGAGCAGCAGGAGTTGGAGAACATCCGCCGGCGCAAGCAGGAGTTGATGGAGGACATTCAGGTAATACGGTGTGTGTGTGTTTTGGTTCAACATGATTTTAGAAACTTCTCTAGGGCTGAGGTTTTAGGGGTGGCTAAGAGGAGGTTTAGGGCTGGGTGGCTAGGGGTGAGTGGTGGAGAAGGGATTTGGAGGAGTAAGGGTGGAGGGCCTCCCTTCCTTCCCTGTGGCCCCAGAAGGTCCAGATGCTTGGCCAACCTCCTTGCCGTCCACGCCTCTTCTGCTGTGTGGTTAAATATTGACGTCGGCGCCCGTGTTTGCACCGCCTGCGTCCAGATGCCTCGTCTCCAAGAAGACTCAAATTTCCTCCAAATATTTCAGCTGGTGTGGAATGTCTGGCATTTCCGAGCTAATCCACTTCTACTCTAGTAAAACAGTTTATATTTACCGATGTGGTCATTTGTGTAAAAGCATGCTTTTACTTTTGAACATACTCTACACCCATGGGGAAAGGACATTCGCTGCCAGGTTAATTACTGAGTTACAGAACAGTACAGTACAGGATGAAAACATTCAAACATGGAACATTGTTTCATTTGTCTCCTGTTGTAACAAAAATGATGTTGGGAGTTGAGCAGTGTCCCCATCACTGAGTGAGCCAGGAGTCAAATCTGAGAGGTTAGATTTCCCTATTGCAAAATAAGTCAAATTGTCTCTGTGGCCTGTACTTTACCTACTACCTCTGCCCTGACCTTAGAGCACATCCCAAACCACCTGCTTCCATCAGGGCAGGGCTCCCATTCTCACTGGGGCTGTACCTAATTGGCTTTCTAAATGTCCCCATGGTGATCTAAATTCCTCTGGCCCTGGTTGGCCAGACACACTGGGCTTGACATGACACCCTCCATTTATAAGCTAGGACTAACCTCCTACTTTACCCCCCCCCCCCCTCTATTCCCCCACCCCCATGCACACACACACACACACACACACACTCCAGTGGCCCTGTGTGTCAAGGTCCCTCCTGCACAAGCACAGCCTTTGTTTACGGAGCCAACTATCTGAGGAATGTGTTGTGATTGCGTAGGCCTTGAAAACACACAACTTCCTGTTTTGGTTCTTCCTCTACCAAGTGGCGACGTATATGTGATGTACACACCACCTGCGGAGAAGTGAGAAGATAAACAGACGCGCATGCGTCAGTGTCCCTCGTGTAGGTACTTTGTCTGTGTGTCGCGTGGCGTGTGTTTGTGCCGTGCAGGGCTAGTTAATGTGTTTCTGGCCCCCTCTCCTTAATCAAGATGAGGTAGCCGTGTTTCACCCAGGAAGCCCTGTCTGCCCCTTCCGTGCCCTGGAAACGTCTGGTGGAACAGTCTGAGCCAACCTCTAACACTCTTCATCTCTGAAACGCCACCAAAATATAATCCTGTTTTACCCTCTCTAGTCCATTTGTACTGAGGTCATTCCCCAATGTTCTTCTCTTAACGCATTTAGGAAATCAAGTCCTTGTAGAGTGGGGAGGCCTGCTGCACATACACATCCTGCGATATTAGATCTGATTGGTTAGTGTTGGGCTTGGTTAGGACAACAGAAGGCCGGAAGGAGAGACTGTTTGCCGGTCTAGAGAGTTGAAGGTTCTCCGGAGCTTTCCCCCTGTGGTGTGACGCCAGTGCTGCGTTTGTCAATAGTCTGAGGAGTGATTCTGTCCTCTTTGTCCCAGCTATTAATTCTGATGTGTTTGTCATGTGTGAGATACAAAGCCAGCTGGCTGAGAGGGACTGTTGGATAGGTTCACCAGCATACACACATTTATGCGTGCACACTGTAAACACCTACACACACACACACACACACACACACACACACACACACACACACACACACACACACACACACACACTCAGGCTTCCCTCCTTTTCTCCCTCTGTCTCCCACTGTCTCCCTCTCCCCTTCAGTGAAACAGACTGATTGTCATCCCATCGTTCCTCTCATGTTATGGGGGAACAATCCCCTTCCTGAAGCATCAACCAGTCCACATTCCTCCCAATCTCTCTGATCCTAACCCTCCCTCCGGTTCTGTCTGTCTTACAGCGGCTGAAGAATGAGATAGCCGAAGTGACCAGTGAGATTGAGAACCTGGGCTCCACTGAGGAGAGGTAAGACCAGCAGGATATCAGCTAGCCTCGATCTCTGGCCATCTAGATTGATGGCTTGTTTTTCTTCTATTAACTTAGCAAATTACCCCGGTGAAATATTAATGCTGCATGTTCAGGTGCCCCGCCCCCACCCCGACACTCTCCTTAAATTGGTTCAGCTTTTAGGGCGCTTTAAATGTTTTATCGTTCACTCCCCCTTGATGGGGGCCGTGTGAATAATGCAAGGGATTCTGGGTAGAGCAGACAATGGACGGTCCCTAGGGAGTGAGGGGTCTGGAGTAGAAGATGGGAGTACTCAAGTGGGGTAGAGATTCATTCCAGCACGACCTGGGGGCATATTCCACAGGCACTCTCACTTTGACCTGGAATGATCAGAGTTTTCTCCCAGACATTTAGTGGGCACCGTAGACGCTCACCAGACCCGCGGTCTGAGCGTGCTGTTTGGTTGAGAACCATCTGTGGTCTGGGTGATGTGGAACTCCACAAACAAAAGCTTGAGGGTTTCAGGAAAGAGTGGGTGGATGGGAAGACGCGGCGACCCCTGGCTGGCCACGAAGAGGGCGTAGTCGTGGCGACAAGGAAGACCGAGGACACACGTTTGACCCCCTGAATCACGCGAGGCCTGAGAAATGAGAGTTTCCCATGTGCACGGTGTTTATCATAGAGCTGTCATCGGAGGCCCATGGGAGCTATACCCACGGCCTAACAGATGATAAATGTTAAGGAATATTATACTTCCAGGAAATGAAGTGAGTTAATACTGGAGACTGGCCTTAAATCTTGTTAACTTAAGCTATTGGACCATGATAAATAATATGGAGGATTGGTGCTGATCGGCCAGACGACTATGCTTTATTCCATCCCTTTTCTTCGGACAAGGATGCAACTTTCGCACAATCATACATACTCACTACATAGACTCTTATTAAGACTCAAATTAAGGGATGTTCTAAGTGTGACACATTTGACGAGGACATTTTCATTGTTGTGTTGCAGGAAAAATATGCAGAGGAACAAACAGGTGGCCATGGGCCGTAAGAAATTTAACATGGACCCGAAGAAGGTGAGCGTTGGGTTGTACCTGATTTCTGTTGAGGAGGGCGTGTCTGCGTGTCACTATGAGGAAGTGACCATGCTGCTCTGTCCTCTCAGGGGATCCAGTTCCTGATTGAGAATGACCTACTGAAGAACACCAGCGATGACATCGCCCAGTTCCTTTACAAGGGGGAGGGGCTTAACAAGACCGCCATCGGCGACTACCTTGGGGAGAGGTGTGTGTGTGTGTGTGTTTGTCTTGCTGCCCGTGTATGTGTCAACAGTTTTTTTTTTTCACATCTGCTGTTCGAATACACTTTCCAGATCCCATAGTTTCTGTAGTGACCCATTTTCTCCAAGTTAGTCACACCCTTGATCCTAACATTGTTCATGAAAACCACATTGTGGCCTTCCTACCTCAGAGATCCTTCTAGATACATTCACGTAGCCCATCTGTTTTGGATTTTCCTTCTCAGCCGTGAATAATATGGTTACGCATCCAATAATTCTGGAATGTACTGTGGTCATGGAGGCTGGCTTGAGGCTCAGGGTGTTTCGGTTGAAGAGATACCATCTTCTCCACTGACCACACGAGGCAGCCAACACCCAGGCTCTGCCCAGCGCCGACACCACGAGGGAGCATTGCCTTACAGCCTGGGCGTGGTCACCACGGCATCAGGACCTGTGTCTGATTCCACTGGCGTAGGGGCTATCTGTCTGCACGCCCTGAAAGCTGCTTGGTGGCAAAACCACTGAGACGGGGTGGGATTGGATTTGACCCTGTCAGATAGACCCCCTCAGAGGCATCCCGCAATCCCTTGGGAGTATCACTGACAGGAAAGGGCCCAGATGTCAGGGATGATGTAATGATATACTTTAGGCAATGAGCGATAAGTGAAGTGCGCGTCTTGGACCGCCCTCAGCTGGTGTGAACTGGATGTGTATTAATAGTGACAGATGTGTGACATCAGATTATATTAGAAATGGGAATTCTAATCTCCTTCATTTTGCCTTGTAAAGAGATGAGTTCAATCTCGAGGTCCTGCACGCCTTTGTGGAGCTTCACGAGTTCACAGACCTCAACCTGGTTCAGGCCCTCAGGTAAGAGATCTCAGTAGGCACACACAATCAGGCCTCTCATAAACTCTGCCACACACACACACACACACACACACAAACACACTCTGCCTCACCTTAGAAAAGCCTTGTTCCCTGTTGGCTATCCAGTTTCAGTGGGTATGGCATGTTCCCAGAGAGCTGAGCCGTATATATTAACCTCATCCTGATATAGATTTGTCCTATATTAACCTCAATGTGACGGCAGTATAGCTACTCATCATCACTTTACAGCGTCCTCCGTTAGAGACCCACAGTCTCCATGTGTTTCTGCTGTACCTTCTCTGTGTGTCTGTCTTTCCGTGTCTCTCTGCGCGTTTCTGTGTCTACGTTGCTGACTGTGTGTGTTCGCGCCCTCACAGACAGTTCCTTTGGAGCTTCCGGTTGCCAGGTGAGGCTCAGAAGATCGACCGCATGATGGAGGCCTTCGCTCAGCGCTACTGCCAGTGCAACCCCGGGGTCTTCCAGTCCACGGGTACGAACACGCACCTGGTCAACTGGTCACCCGCACACCTGGCACACCTTAGCGGTACACGCCTGGTGTCCCGTAACAACGCATGACCGGCACAGCTTTCATTTACCCGCCTGGCACAGTTTAACGGTTATCTTGATCGATTCCAAATCCAGCCCCTCTGAAGTACATGAACGAAATGCCCCGTTAAATAATAAATAAAAGCTACTTCGCTATCTTCTGAAGGAAGGAGCTACCAAGGTTCCTAAGGTTCTTTTTGACCACTTTTCTCTGTTTGCTGCCAAATTCAGAAGAGATGTTCAAGTGGTTCTGTTCTCACTATGTGGCTGAGCAGACAGGGGGAAGTGTTTTCTGGAAGGGTGTCTGGGATTCCGACAGGGACATGATGGCTGGCTGTATCATAGATGCAGATGGGTTCATGAATAATGCACTGGCTGCTTTCTCCTCAGCCAAACTGTTCAGATAAAGTGCTGCTGTGTCAGCTGGGCTCTGACCACATTGTCTTTATACACACACACACACAAACATGTATACACACACACACATTCACACATAAAGGCACACATGCAATCGCTAAACCACCCCCACACAACCTTTCACTCACTCCCACTCTCCTCTCACACGCCTCGCTAACAAGGCTTATCTCTCTCTCAAACTGACTACAGTCCCCAAAGTGCAGCCCTCTGCTCATTTACATTCATATTTAAACACTGCATTAAATACAGGGGGATATTCTGCAGTTCAAACGCCACAGTATTGACTCATGTTTTTCCAGGCTAGGCTCTAATCTCTGTTGGGGTGTAAGTGTGAATCCTCTTCACATTTATCTGTGTGTGTGTGTGTTCCAGACACCTGTTACATCCTGTCGTTTGCCATCATCATGCTGAACACCAGCCTGCACAACCCCAACGTGAAGGACAAGCCCCCGGTGGAGCGCTTCATCTCCATGAACAGAGGCATCAACGACGGAGGAGACCTGCCCGAAGACCTGCTCAGGGTACCTGCTGCCAGCGCTGCGCTCCGGGCCTCATCAGCAGGCCTCTATGTCCAGACTCTGGCCCAAACCACCGCTCGTTTTGTCTTGCTCTCTCTCTCTCTCTCTCTCTCTCTCTCTCTCTCTCTCTCTCTCTCCTCTCTCTCTCTCTCTCTCTCTCTCTCTCTCTCTCTCTCTCTCTCTCTCTCTCTCTCTCTCTCTCTCTCTCTCTCTCTCTCTCTCTCTCTCTCTCTCTCTCTCTCTCTCTCTCTCTCTCTCTCTCTCTCTCTCTCTCTCTCTCTCTCTCTCTCTCTCTCTCTCCCTTTTTTTCCGTTCCCGCCCCCCTCCACCCCTCCTTTTGTTGTTCCCTGTATCTCCTTCTCTCTTCTTGTCTCGCTCTCTCTCTCCCCCTACTCGTGCTCTCCATTCCCCTGTGTCTCTCGGACTCCATAGCTTTCTTCCTCTCTTTCTTTTCCTACCTCTTCCTCCGCCCCCTTCGTTTCCCTCCAACTCGAACCATTGACTCGTCCACGCAGGCCCCCCCCCCCCCTCTCTGCATCCTCCCCTCTTCAGCCCTTCTCTCTAGAGGGCCCGCGTCTCTTTACTTCCTTTTGTCCTCACCCTCCCCTTGTTCTCCTCTCCTCCGCGCAGAACCTGTACGACAGCATCAAGAACGAACCGTTCAAAATCCCAGAAGACGACGGGAACGACCTCACACACACCTTCTTCAACCCGGACAGAGAGGGCTGGCTTCTGAAGCTGGGTGAGTGCGACCAGGAGCACAGATGCATGCTGGGACATGCAGAGGCCTACAGGACTGGGTCTTCACCAGGGTTAAATAAGACTATAGGACTGTCCTCATCAGGGTTATAGATGACTGTTTTCCTCACCAATGTTATATAGGACTGTGTCTTCACCAGGGTTATATAGGACTGTGTCTTCACCAGGGTTATATAGGACTGTGTCTTCACCAGGGTTACATAGGACTGTCTTCACCAGGGTTATATAGGACTGTGTCTTCACCAGGGTTATATAGGACTGTGTCTTCACCAGGGTTATATAGGACTGTGTCTTCACCAGGGTTACATAGGACTGTGTCTTCACCAGGGTTACATAGGACTGTGTCTTCACCAGGGTTACATAGGACTGTGTCTTCACCAGGGTTACATAGGACTGTCTTCACCAGGGTTACATAGGACTGTGTCTTCACCAGGGTTACATAGGACTGTGTCTTCACCAGGGTTACATAGGACTGTCTTCACCAGGGTTACATAGGACTGTGTCTTCACCAGGGTTACATAGGACTGTCTTCACCAGGGTTACATAGGACTGTGTCTTCACCAGGGTTACATAGGACTGTCTTCACCAGGGTTACATAGGACTGTCTCTTCACCAGGGTTACATAGGACTGTGTCCTCACCAGTGTTACATAGGACTGTGTCTTCACCAGGGTTACATAGGACTGTGTCCTCACCAGTGTTACATAGGACTGTCTCTTCACCAGGGTTACATAGGACTGTGTCCTCACCAGTGTTGCTGTGCCAATTGATGACTGTCTGAGTATGCATGTTAATCACATAATTGAATGTTGGATTCATCCAGGATTAAAAAGAAACATCTGCACTGACCAATGGGATCTCTGGTAACACCACCACGTTAAGTGTGTGTGCATGTGTATCTGGACGTGGCGCCCATGAAGAGCATCCTCTTGTCTTCTACATTATAGATGTGGCCTTGAGCTCAGACGAACACATGTGGAGCACCTTAATAATTCAACACTGGGCACATTCATATACTCCCTGATTCACACTCTGGCACGCACTCACACCGTCAGACTGACGTTAATATACACACACACACTGTACATACAAACACACACACACAGATGGTCATACCAGCACACCCTGCGACCCCCAGACGAACACACGGGATCACTCACACACAGAACATCAGAGCTCTTTTGTTTTCCCTCCTAACATCAAGTCTTTCAGAGTGTCTCATAGTTCTGCCTGCGGTCGGCCGTCTGGCCCCTGACAGACAGAACCCCAGACTTACTGTCTCCTCTTCTTAACACCCCCCCTCTTCACCGGGGTCCTTTTTCTCTCTTTGTATAGATTCACAATGACTTTTGATGATGAAACAAATCACGATGGTCTGAACTGCCACTGAAATCAGTGTGAATCTGTACAACGAATGAACCCAGTGAAAGCAGGCGCTAATCATTCTCCAGAGAGGCCAGACTTGCCACTCTGATAACCAAGAGAGATAATTGTGGTGAGAGGTAAATGATTGGATGTAGCAGACCCCCAGAGGAGCTGCTCTCTCTAGTGTACTGCTTTATGATCAGTGGCCTAGTTTGAACACATGTCCTGTACCCTCCTCTGTGTTGACGGTTCAGAATCCCCCTCTAGTGGTCATGAAGAGAACTGTTTCTTGTAGTCATTACATTTACATTTAGTCATTTAGCAGACGCTCGTATCCAGAGCGACTTACAGTAAGTACAGGGACATTCCCCCTGAGGCAAGTAAGTGCCTTGCCCAAGGACACAACGTCATTTGGCACGGCCGGGAATCGACTGGCAACCTTCAGATTACTAGCCCGATTCCCTAACCGCTCAGCCACCTGACTAGTCATAACCGCTTGAAAGAGAAGAAGCAACATTGATGGTGAAACAGGACTGACTCTGACCAAATGCCGGTTCTCCACCTTTTCAATTACTTTATATTACACGTGGGACTACAAATGTGTGTTCAAGGCCAGAATTGTAAAGCAGTGCATTGAACTCTTCCTGTAACCAGATTAGCAGGATGTGGTGCTATGATTTTTTTTTTTTTTCAATTATTTTAATTTGATTTTGTTTTCTTTCCTTCCTCGTTTGTTTGTTTGTTCCCCTGATTTTGGCTGTTGTCTTTCCTCAGGAGGTATGTACACCTGCTCTTCCCAAACCTAGTCCATCTCGCAGCTCTCCGGTGCTTTGGTGGTCCGCCATGCTTTCGTTCTTCCTCAATGATTTCTGTTGTACTGTACGCCTTTTACGGTTTTCGTTTGTGGTTTATCGTTTCGGTCGAGGGTTTGTCGCTCCATTGTCCTGAATCACATTTTTACACGTTTTGGATGTTTCGTTTGTCTGTTTGTCGGGTCTTCCATTGAGCTGGTGGCTTGTCCACGTGCTGCTCTGTATCTGTGTGTGCCGGCCGAGGTCTGGGTGCTTGCCTGGGTCATCCGGTCTGGGACACGGTGGTCGAGTTTGCTGCTTTGTGACCACCCTAGTGACCGGTTTGAATGTATCTCTGTATGCTGTGGTGATCAACCTATCTGGTCTGTGTTGTTTTGGGAGCTGCAGTGATCCTTTTTCTACACGAAGAGCACAAAATCGGGTGAAATACGAATAACGTGGGTTTAATTCTTCATTGAAACCAAAACATTTCGAGCAAGGTATTTGGTATTATATTATACGTATGTATACATATTTGAATGTGAAGAAACCCATGACAAGAAGTAACCTTCTAAACTGACCGACTCGGTTCGCTGATGTGTAAACCTCTTCTCTGATTGGATGGAAAGGGAACACTGCACCTTTGCCAAATAGCTCTAGCTCTGCTCTCTCTCTGTCATGCTGGTAATGAATGTATGGTGGGAGTTCGAGGCGGGGGGGTGGGGATGTGGCTGTGGCCTTGGCCGGGCGGGGGGGGAGGAGAGTGAGGTGGGCCCGTGCAGGAGAGAGGGAGTGGAGGACTGCAGAATTGTCATGTTGGATTGGGTGATTATTGGGGTCTGATTTGACCAAGGAAGACCTGAGAGGTCCAGAGAAGTTCTACTCATCAACGTGATGGATGTAACGATCCACGTCGATGAAGTAGACTCATTGAAGAGCTGATTGGACAAAAGCATTGTATAAGGAGTCCCTTTTCCACCTCCACAGTCTCCTTCCTACCTGCCACCCCCACCCCCTGGGCCCCCTGCATGGGTAACCTGTCCAGCCCTCCACTGCAGACTAGCACCCTTGCCACCCCCTCTCCAAAGTCTCCCTAGGCAACCTCTCTTACCCTGGACGTTTTGGGGCGGGGGTCCAGCAGGGGGCGGCCAAGGTGTCGTCTCATCTCCGTTAGTGACCGCAATCGGACGTGATCATCGCTCTCAGTCTCCAACTCAATCTCCTCTCAACTCTCGCTCTGTGGCCCTCTGGTCTTCCACTCTGTGTTTGGTGTCTTCCTTCCCGGAAATCTCTAGAATAGAATGTGTGATGCTGCCTACCAATGTACAATCCAACGCGTAGACTAGGACTGGAGGAGAGCTTGACAAACCCGTCATGACTCCTATTGATTGATTGGTCCTATCATATACAGTAGAATCCCTGTTATATGATATCCAGTGCCTGTGTGCTGTGTTTGCTGTGATTTTAAAGACTTGAACATTCACAGTTCGGTCACTTTACTGTTCTCTGTGTCTTCTGTATTCGATGGGGTGAAGGGCTGCTTGTACTAACATGGGTGGTGGTCTAACTCGTCAACTGCGTAGCTATCTTGGCAGCACTTCCCAGGCATGGCATCTCCAGACACTTTATATGAACACGTTCGTCACCAAGGATCTGCTTGGACAGTAGCTCAGAGGGTTGTTGTCAGGGTTGTTAGCGGGGGGGCTAGATTTGGCTTCATATCGTTTGTAATGTCGGTCATCTGAGTAGTCCTAGGGCAGGACTGGAGCTGACCAGTCATACCAGTGGAAGATTCCCATACTGCGGAGCTGAAAAGCTTAGCCCAAAGCACCCCTCTCCCCCCGGCGTGAGCTTTCGTCTGCAGCTGTGATCAGGTTTCCACAGGCAGGAAGTAGGGGTGAGGGCGGGGTCAGAGGTCATCGACAGATGGCTGAGCACCGGGTTAACCAGAGGGCCCCTGCAGAGTGTTTAAGAGGCTAGGGCTTCAGCCACGAGGCACTGCCATGCCACGTTTCCTAATCATTCATGACGCTCCAAGATACCGGTCATTTAAAAGATGAAATAGCAATGGACTCTGTTTTTGTGGTCGTCAGTACAAGACCTGGGATTTATTTGAATGGACTCGCTTATTGCCATCTCAACCCTTCTCTGCTGTCTGGCTGTGGGAAGCTGTTAGGCTGCAGTCAGGAGGTGTGGGGCTCTTTGGTTTTAGACCCAGTGTACAGAATAGAGCTCTGTCTGAAGAGGCTCCATAAGATCGCTCCACTGAGTCCTGGCAGGGCTTTTACATAAGCCCACTGGAATGAACACAGCGACAGAGGCCTGTGCGGATCCATTTGGTTCCAGTAGACAGCGCGAGCGACAGTGAGGGTCTTAGTGTCCGGGAGTTTCTGCTCATAAATCCTCAAATCCATGACATGAGTCTGGCCAGGTAGTCGTCTAGCTGCAACGGTGACGCTGGTGCTGGCCCGGGGGGGGTATTATGGGGATGTATGCGGAGACTGTTAGAGCCGTCTCATTTGTCTGTCCGTCCGCCCCACGCATCTGTCTGCCTGTCTGCTGCTCCGCCCTCCGCTGCTCAGCGTCCCCCCCACCCCCCTCCCCCACCCCCCTTCCCCCTCCCCTGCCCCGCCTCTAACGCAGGGTCTCTGCCCCACACAGGGGGACGCGTCAAGACCTGGAAGAGACGCTGGTTCATTCTCACGGACAACTGCCTCTACTACTTTGAGTACACCACCGTGAGTACGGGGCCTGAGGTCTTGGAACGAGTGGCTATGTTTCTTCCCGAAGGTGTGCCCCACTTCGGGGATCTGAACAGGTTTCGCTAACCCGTCCTCTCGTTCTCCTCTACATGCGTGCACAACGTCTCTCTGCAGGACAAAGAGCCCCGAGGCATCATTCCTCTGGAGAACTTGAGCATCAGGGAGGTGGAGGACAAGAAGCCTGTAAGAACAGCCCCCTCTGGTGGACAGCTCACACGACACACACACACACAGACGCCGCGCGCCACGTTTACATTCCAGACCTCGTTTGCTTTCCCCGTAGAACTGCTTTGAGCTCTTCATCCCAGACAACAAGGACCAGGTGATCAAAGCCTGCAAGACCGAGGCCGATGGGCGGGTTGTCGAGGGCAACCACAGCGTCTACCGCATCTCGGCGCCCACCCTGGAGGAGAAGGATGACTGGATGAACAGCATCAAGTGAGTCGCTCAGGCGGGCTGCGTTTGGACCCATGTGACTCGATGTGTTTGCGTTGTCACGTCGAGTCGAGGCGAATGTATCTGTTGGTGTCAACGGCATCTCGTGCTGTTCTTTTGGAAAAGAGAGCTGGATGGCTAAGGACTCGGCTCTCGGCAAGCGCACCTTGCTCTTTCGTTTCTTCCTCTGATTATTTCTCTCTTTTCTTCTCCCCTTCCTCCCGCAGAGCGGCCATCAGCAGGGATCCCTTCTATGATATGCTGGCTGCCAGGAAAAAGAAGGTCTCATCCATGAAGAGGCACTAGAGATAAACACCACTCCCATCTTGCACTTGACAGATAGGGGCCGGGGGGGGAGGACGCCCACTAGCCTGGCTCCTCTGGGGTCTCCCCCTCACCCCCCCCCCCCCCCCCTCATCACCGCAGAGGCTCCCAGGGATGTCTTGCTCTTGCTTTGGGACACTATACAGGCTATAGTACAGACAGCATGCTGAATCTCAACGTAGAACCAGGGTCCAAACCCTAACCCTCCTCCTCGCTGTCTGAGTGTTCACACTCGACCCTTTCCTGCGTGAGCCCCAACCCTCTCAGAGACCCTTTTCTCATGCTTTACCGGCAACACAAACATGCACATACACACATGCATACACACACACTCGTATAGCTACATATACACCATCTAAACTCAGCAGGTCTGACAGTGTGTCATCCCAACCAAAATAATCTTACTAGCTTTTGGAAAGAAAACTGAGCTTTTCTTGTGTACTTTCATTTTTTGGGTAATATGTGTCTATTTTTCCAGCTTTTACTGTTTGTCCTCTCAGTCCTCCACTTTTCGTTTTGCTTTTTAAGGACCTTTTGAGAAATAGAGGTTTAATTTGCCAACTTTGTTTGTGATTTTGTAGAAAAGTGGTGAAAAAAAACAACTAAAATATTTCAAAGTTGCCTCAGGAGATTGTTACGATGTTCTGTATCAGGAAAGATGGGAGTTCCAGTCCGAACCTTCACTCAGTACCCTTGTCTTGTTTCTGAAATGTAACAGGCTGATAATGCTTAACCTTAGTTGAAAGGAAGACTTTCAATTAAGTTTTGGATTTAGAGAGTGGTTGAATAAATGCACAGGAGCGTAAATGTCACTCGGTTGTTCTGTTTGGATAGGGTCTTATAGTAAGACAAGTAGGACTGTGTTCATTTCCTGGCTAGCCTGGAAGTTCATTCTGGGTACAGGTGTCTCCCGGACTGGTAAGATTCAGTCACGGCAGGGCTTCTCCCAGAAGCTTACCTAGTGGTTAGGGAGTCTAGAACCCCAGCTATAGTCCTCATCTACTCTCTCTGTCTCTCACTATCCCCCTCACCCTGTACCCACAAGACCATTCAAGGATCCGTGAAGAAGAGATGCAGTTTATGATGTTCCCAGTCCGCCGTGGCTCACTTAATGATATGTGACCTATCAAGCTGCTGGTAACGAACTCACCGACAGATGGTCTTTCCCAGTCAAGCTGCTTTCAACCTAGTAACCGCGTAGGACCGCGTCTTCATCACCTCTCCACGCAATCCTGTTTGATACTCAACCCGGATAGACCGTTTGACACATCTTATCCCTCACACCGTTACAACACCATCAGCAGCCATCGATGCAAGGCAGGATGGATCCATGATTAATGTTGTTTATGCCAAATGAACATTCAGACCCAACCATCCGAATGTCGCAGCTGAAATCGAGACTCATTAGACAAAGCAGCTTTTTTTCTTTTCCTCCAATATTCTATCGTGCAATGTTGGCGAGCCTGTGCGAATTGTAGCCTCAGTTTCCTGTTCTTTGCTGACAGGAGTGGCACCCGGTTTGGTCTTCTGCTGCTAGAGCCCATCTGCTTCAAGGTTCGACGTGTTGTGCGTTAAGAGAGGCTCTTCTGCACGCCTCGGTTGTAACGAGTGGTTATTTGAGTTACTGTTGCCTTTCTGTCAGCTCAAACGAGTCCGGCCATTCTCCTCTGACCTCTGCCATCAACAAGGCCTTTACACCCAGAGAACTGCTGGTCGCTGGATATTTTCACTTTTTCAAACCGTTCTCTGCAAATCCTAGAGATGGTTTTGTTTTCAAATTCCAACCAGCCAGTCTGGCGCCAAAAACCAGGCCATGTTCAAAGTCGCTTAAAACACCTTTTTTTCCATGTTTTGATGCTTGGGTTGAACTTCAGAAGATTTCTTGACCATGTCTCTACATGCACAAATGCATTGAGTTGCTGCCACGCGATCAGCTGATTAGATATTTGCTTTAACTTGCAGTTGAACAGGGTTACCTAATAAAGTGGACGGTGAGTTTAGATGAGTCTCATAAGTCAGACAACAATGTAATTGTTGTAGATGCTTTAAAACTGTTCAAGTAGATGTTAAAAATCACAGAATGTCAATTTTGTCAATCATGTCAATTTTCTCAACATTGTGCTTACATGTGAAATTATACAACACTGCTTATTATATCAGGAACATACTATACAGAGATCTTTAGTACCACTGAAATGCTGTAGTCATGCGCTGAGGTTTCAATCCAGTGAGCAGTAAAAGATGTTTGACATGTCTTTTGGTAAACATCAATCAGCTTTTTTTTCTTTTATTGTGAGTGAAAATTTGCTATATGATGCAAAGTTTACCACAGTTGTAAGAAGGCACAGTTTTGTTAGTGCACAAAGCCATTTCCTCTGTGATGTCATCAGTGCCTGTCTGCTATTGGTCATAGCTTGTTTGCTTCTGGTTTAGTTCCTTGCCCCTCGCAGTGCACTGATGCCGCAGAGTAACAATGCAGGATGAATTGGAAAACAATCATAATTCTAGACAGTATTGGTTTATTTATCAAGGTTGTATATACTTAAATGTATAGTGGGTATTTGTCTCAATTTTTTTATATGTCATTTTGAGTTGATCTAGCAGTATTAGCCGAGTGCTATTTTCCTTTTTCTTTAGTCATTAAGTAGTATTTGATTTATATGAGGTTTCTATCATTGCCATGTAATCAAGCTAAAAGGAAGTTAATAAAAATTGTTAAAACAATTGTCTGCTTTCCAGTTTAGGTAACGTCTTAAACAATGTCTTACGACTCGTTTTCCATTGTGTCATTTCTCAGCTGTGGAGTCATTCTTGACATCTCCAGCAGATGGCAGTGCTATCCTGTTCTGGCACTGGATGAGAGCACACTGTCACTAGATCAGTGACCAGTTGGCAGTTATAAAAACAAAGACAAAGAAGCAGGTAGAAGAAGAAAATTCTCAGGCTAAGAGCCACGTTATTAGACATGAACTTACTGACCTTGCTGTAGGTCAGAGCAGGGCAGAGAGGCACTTCCAGGATGAACACACCGGAACACACCGGAACACACCGGAACATGTATCAAATCCACCTGGGGGCTTCTTTGCTCACTTGATGAGTGAACTGCAAACAGTTACTGAGAAACATAACATCCAATATTTTCATGACTTTTCTACATCTGTTCCCTTACAGGCAAACATTCCCAAGTCCTTACACTAACTGACTGAGAAATATCAATATGTACAATTGAACATGTATCACATTAAATGTTGCCTGGAAAAATAATCAATACAGATGTACTCAATGAAGGGGAAGATGCTGGAAAGAACAGTGAACTAATTGTGATGTGTGTATCTTTTCAGAAATACACATTATGATGGAAAATGAATGCATAATAGTTTTTAGATTCAATTTCTAAAAACTGTTGTTAAAGGTGTACTGTATACTGTAAGTTAAGCAATTTATCACTTGCTTTTCAAGAACTACAAAACTTTCAACAAAGTTATATTTCAATTGAAGGAAACAAAACCTTTAACAAGAAGTTGAGGATGTGTTTCTCAGATGTATAAAAGGAGCCTACAGTGACTTCCGGGTCTTATCTGTTTATCTGATTTCATAGTACTGGACTCAAACAGGCACCCAGGAAATGCTCTTTAAAAAGGAGTTTCCGTAATAATCTTGACACAGTTCAACTGAAACATTGGTTTATTACATTGTAAAACAATGTGATGAAGTTTGGCCGCCCTATGCCTTGCATAGGGAGGTGACCTTAACAGATGCGGGAAAGGGAGGACTGATGCCAGAGAGAGAGAGAGAGTGAGACTAGGGAGGGAGGGGTGTTGGACTAAAACTAGAGGGAATTCTTTGTTTTTGTGATTGCATGCTGTGTTTCCTCCCCTCTTCCCTGCTTCCTAGTATTGTGGAAAACAGAGAATGTGCAGATATGCAGCATGTCCACCATTTCTCAGGGATTTCTCATTGCATTTTAATCATTTAATAGGACACTTATCTAAATTGACTTGCAATAAGTACTGAGCAATGAGTCTAGATGTAGTCTGGGAGTGAACACAATGAGAAGTAGGCAAGAGATCTACAGACCGTAACCATATTATAGCCTGCCTGCTTGTCCGTTTGGGATCACAAGACCCATGTAATGCCCCTCTTGAAAACAGCACCCAAGGACTCCATACCATAGTCTGTCTACTGGACACACACCACACTGTGTCATCACATTCCAGCCCAGATGCATTCAACATGCTGTGTGTGTGTGTGTGTGTGTGTGTGTGTGTGTGTTTAAAGGACTGCATTGTGGTTTGTGCTGATGAGGGAGAGAGAGAGGGAGAGACTGGCCACGCTGCATGTCTCTGTGAGCCTGCAGGATCTTCCATCTCCTCCTCTAAGTGGATCCATGTGACATTTGAAGTCCTCCAATTAAGGCCAGGCCATTTCCCAGAAGTGCAGCGGCCTCCCCCTGCCTGCAGGCCCACCGCGGCGGGAGAGGGGCGCACCCCACCGTGCTTGGGTCTGACCTCCACTGGCATGGAGAAACCTCTGCCAACAGGAGACTCACTGTATTTACGCCCGCCTCCACAGGCACCCAGACAAAAGCATGCACAGAAACGCACACACACACATAGTTTCACAGTTTCTCGTAACCTAGACGCAAAAATACCATTGAAGATTTGTATTTTCTGAGTGAAGGGCTGTAACCTTTTCGAGATCATCAGTGTTCTGGAACAAAGTCAGAGCGGACCACAGACCCAACAACTCTCTGACATCCAGGAACACCAGTCACTGTGGTGTTCCTTTAATCCTGTTGATGAAACAAGCCTGCCACACAGACTGACTGGAGCCCCCAGATCACTGACACGTCAGCTAAGTTACAGTAAGATGACAGGCTCTCTATCGTGGTAATATGTAGCATCAAAGCAATGTATTGAGCGGGCTGAGATACTGAGAAACAAAGAACCAAACAGACACAGATACACACACAATGTCGAACTGTAGCTTGTGTATTAACAGCTGGTTTGTGTTTTAATTTATCTCTGTGAATCCTGTTCACATTCCTCCAGGAATAGTGGACTTTCAGAGATTCTGCCTTACTCCTGGAATTCACTCCTGGGCCGGATTTCTGAGAAAGAGAGTTCATGATAATAACACTAGCACACACTCAGAGCTATTGAGGCCACGAAGAGTGGTTGAGACAAGCAAGGCTTTAACCTTGACTCTCCCCTCTTCCCAGTACTTCTATTTCATTTGAATTGAACATTTACAAACTCTGCACACCATCGGTAAATGTGCAGTCGACTCACAAATCAAAATGAAGATTTTATATTTAAATCAAAGGCAAACTCACTTCAGTTCAGGGAAACTTATTATTATTATAGGATTCATGTGTTTTTAATGACTAGCGCAAATGTAATTTGAAAGAGATTTCCTATAACACTTTTCTTATCACTCGTTTCGACGAAGGACTGATTGACATAAGTACGTGGCCAAGATTATCAGAATGTGATACAAGTAGCTACAGCACATTGCATTTGCTGATTAGATTCACTGCTATGCTGACGACACGCAGCTGTACCTGTCGTTCCCCCCGACTGATCCGGGGATCTCAGCTAGGATCGAGGCCTGCCTCACAGACATCTCCGCCTGGATGACCGAGCACCACCTCCAGCTGAACCTCGCCAAAACAGAACTCCTCATCATCCCGGCCAAAACCTCCATCACCCTCTACAACATCCGGAAGATCAGGAGATACCTGTCTGAGCATTCCACCCAGCTGCTAGTTCAAGCACTTATCCTCTCAAAGTTGGACTACTGCAACTCGCTGCTCGCCGGTCTCCCAGCATGCGCAACCCGCCCCTCTCCAGAGGATTCAGAACGCGGCGGCCCGTCTGATCTTCAATCTACACAGACGCTCCCATGTAACCCCGCTCCTCATCTCCCTCCACTGGCTTCCTATCACGGCCCGTATCAGATTCAAGACTCTGGTACTGACCTTCCGAGTGGTGAGCGGGACTGCACCCGACTACATCAAGTCTCTCCTCCAACCTTACACCCCCCCCCCCCCCCCCCCGCCACCTACGGTCTTCTTCTGACAACCGTCTGGTGGTCCCACCGCTCAAGAGCGCCCGGTCCCAACACAAGCTCTTCTCCTGTCTGGCCCCCCAATGGTGGAATCAACTCCCCACCTCCATCAGGGACACTGACTGTCTCCCCACCTTCAAGAAAAGGTTCAAGACGCACTTGTTCCGGGAGTACAACGGCACTTAGGAATGCTTGGCTGGAACTGATGTCAGTTTCCTCCAGGATCACAATGACTCGTATTGAGAGACTTGTTGCTCTTGTTGGTTAGTTGAAACGGTTTCAAATTCTTGTACTCGCTGTGAAATATTTTACTGTTGATTGTTTTTTCTACAGGTACACTCTTGCACTCTTGTGTGGAGTTTCATGTTGTTCAATTGTAACTTGTTTAACTGCATGCTCTTATGGTTCTTCCCTTTGGCACTTATTTGGTTTTCCACAATGTATGCTTCATGTTTTGGCTGCTCGCAATGTTTGGGGCTATCTCGTTGTTATGATCAGTGACCTATGCTCTTTTGTAAAGCTCTCTCTTGGAAGTCGCTTGGGATAAAAGCATCTGCTAAATGCATATATGTAAATTTAGATTCGACACACTGTTTTTGAAATGTCATACACGCAGTCTAGGTCGGCACATTGAAACTATCATTTTGCATGAAACTGTTTTATGATGTGTGTTTCTAACCCCACTTTATCGTAGCAGAGAGACCTGCATGTAATTTTGGATAAAAGCATTTGCTAAATGAATATATTATTATAATTGACTTCTTTTTGCAGATAATGGACCCACCATTTGACACTCTAACACACTAACCTGGATCATATAAGGATATCGAGGTATCAGATCTCCTCTTGGCCAGTCACCAGGGAGAATGACACCTTTACTGTGTGAACACCTCATAATTAATCTCTTTGTTCCATTCATGAAGAATGCACAGACAGACGCATCTTTGTCTGGACCTTGTAGTACCAGGAATTTATTATTCAAGTAAAAAATATTTTGACGGAAAGTCTAGAGCAGCAGAGCAACCTCTGAAAGGTTCTGTTGAAAGCCTTTATGAAAAGAACAATGAGGTCACAGTTGTCCCAGAGAGCTCATAGCCATGTGGAATATTCTGCAGAGTCACTGAAGTGGGTGACTCTCATTCTGGGAATCATTCTTTGATTTGAATGCCCATGACCCAACTAATTAGCATTTTTGGCTGACAGTTTAAGGTTTATCTTCAATCTACAATGAGAATATAACCTAGCCTATTCTAGCCAATACCAACTACTGTCACCCAATCACCTAGAAGAGTAAGTTAAACATTCAAAAGAGTGCATGACAGGACTTAAACCTTCTTGCAACAGTTGGGAACAAGAGACCCCGGGGATTCAGGGGATTTGCTGGAGAGCAGGCAGTTTGTTTATGCACGTAGGTGCTGGGATTGGAACAGTCTGTACTGTGCTTCTAGGAGGGCTGGAACCAGGAAAAGAAGGAATAGGGGCCATATCTTGGAGGGATTCCAGGAGAATTTCCTGTCTACAGGGAGTGCCCAGTAAGAAGCGGGACTGGAGGAAATGCTTTTGACAGGGGAGGGCTTCAGACCCTCCCTCCGATTGGCTGACTCAGGACCAGATCCCAGAAGGTTGTCGGATGATCGGAGCGTATCTTGTGGATGCTTCAGGAGATAAAAGGCAAGCTGTCAGATAAGGCCACGAGAAAGGTCTTCTCTTTTGCGTCACTCTGGCCACTGTTCTCAGAAACCACTGTTTGAGAATGATAGGACCGAGGAGGAATGTTGATTGTGCATGCCTCCCTTGGATTAAGGACCATAAGAAGATACCTGGCAAGTAGTGGAGGAAAACATTTACCAGTACCAGGATGGGGTGTCATTCCTATGCAGAGAAAATTGTGCATACACACACACATGCATGCACACACCCACAACCAAGTTGCAGCAGCACCACAGCCCCAATGTATGTGTTAATGCTAGAACCCAAGTGTGACGTTTGTTCCCCATAAACCATTTACACAGAATGAATGATTCATGGGGAGTATTCAGACTAGGTACACCAGAAACAGATGAAAGTTTTCCTTGGAATAAGTACTGACCCTGGCTGATTCATCTATTCAGAAATATGAGGTAGAGGAAGCCCTGCAGGCAAATACTTCTGTGCAATACTTTGAGACTTATGAAGAATAGATTTTACTCGTATGTTTCCGCCAGCTTGTTTGCTTGAGATGGCCCAGGGAGCACTGTATACCGTGCCGGTGTGTGAACCTCGCACGTGCACACTAGATCCATCCGGAAATGTCAGACACCGCTTACTGGCACCACTCAGGATCAGGTTACTACTGCCCTGTGTGTGTGTCTGTGTGCGTGTGTGTGTGTGTGTGCATGCATGTGCATGTGTGTGTGCCCTGTGCAAGTGTGTGAGTGTGTGTCTATCCAAAGCCTGTTCAGCTAACTGGCAGAGTGTCTCAGCTGAGCAACCTTTTTCTATAATAGTGCAGACATATTATTTACCCTCTGCCTGATGACATCAGCTGGCTATTCCTGGGATTTGTGGGAATCGAAGTCCATTTTGAATTTGGATTATGTCATTGGCTCCTCCATCTCCTTACGTTCAATACTGCAAAACGGATGGTGGCGTCTGCAGCAGCCCGAACGAGGTGGACCGGATCATATGAACCCTGTTAACTGCTCCAATGATCCAATCAGTACACCTGATGCTGCAGTTGATCATAATCTGAATACAGTAAAAAAAACCTGACTGGATAACTGCACTCCTTTTTTTATTTACCCAACATGAGACAAAAAACACTTTGTTGCTGGCACAAGAGTTGCTGGCGATGATCTCACTTGTTCTTCTCCATAGGGGAAGGCGGGCCACTTTTGATCCGTGGAGTGTTTACTGTTCCGCACATGTTGTTTGAAGTCTAGCGTTGCAAATGCAGGGGGTTTAATATTGGCCAAACAACCCAAACAACCAATCAGACCACATATTGACGCAGACTTATCAACATATGACAATGCAATGCGACAGTAAGTTACACAATGAGGTGTGAGATCCATCATGTAGAGACTCCGTCCAGCAACTCCAGCTTTGAGCATATGAGAGGTGGGGGCAGGGCGACACCCAGCCTTGCACTATAGAGCTGGAATAGGTGTCAAAGCATAATACCTATTCCTCATATCATTGGGTTCTGATATAATCCCATGATATCTCAAATCTGTTTCAGGAGCTTGTACAAAGTTTCAAGTTTATACAAAAGTCTCAAAAAGTACATTCCAATGACCACAAACCTAGACTAACCCTCTTTTAAAATCCTGAACATGAATTGATTACATTTCAGAAAAATACATTTTAAAGCATACGAAAATACGAGACACTGCTTAGTCTCATGACGTTAGTTGCATTGTATTTTTAGCTCAAATTGCTTCCTTAAAAGCGTGACGTAAATGATCCATAATATAACAACATGCAAGTGAAACTTTCCATTACCCTTTTTCACAATGTCACACTTAATGTCAAAATGAGCCTTCCCCTGAAGTCAATTCAGCTAAAAGTAATTAGGAAACAAACAATATGAATTCCCAGATCTAGTCATTTGATGGGCATTTCTCCATCTGGTCTCCTAATAGCCAATGGAGAACTTTACAGTCTTATGCGAAACACTGTGTTTTCCTCTCTGTAACTGGATCCCAGGATCCTGTGGCCTTACACATCATCACAATATCTCTCTCTGTACCTGTTTGTTCTCTGTTCCCCTTCACCATCTCACCTGAGGTCATGCCAGAAAACGCCCACAGGCCATGAGACGTTTCCCAACACATGAACTAGTACTTCAATGTTTGTTTGTATTTATTCTTACTTTAACAAACATCAATAGGCCTACTATTTGTATTGGGGCATTACCAGTATTTCATACTTTAAACAAACCATGCAATATAATGACTTTACTGGAAATGTATGCCAATCAAAGGGCTGGACTCTGCCCTGCCCTTGGTAGAATGCCTACCACACATTGGCACCAAAATACCAGGCCAACACCCAACAATGCCAGAAACATAATCAGAATAACTGAGTAAATAAGTCACTGTAACACATGCTCTCTTGACATGGTCCAAATGACATTATTTTATTTTTTTGAAGTTAAATATACAGTATGTATGTCCAAAGTGAAAAAGTGGGCAAATAACAATGTGATAAGCGATCATAAAAATTGGATTAACCTTCCAGAAAACCTTAGTTTTGATTGACATGAGATGACATGAGATTGACAAGAGATGATTTACATGAGATGATGACTCTCTCACTGTCTTTCGAGACTGCTAATCTGGACTGTTCCATCCCAGCTGGGATGATGCTTAAGGCCAGAAGCAGGAGAGATCATGTGAGCCCAGAGGAAGGAATGCTTAGTTAATGCATGTGTCTTCATGCACCAATATGACCGGCTATCAGTCAACATATTGTGGGACCATCTAGTGCCAACAATCCATTCTCTAGATATGAGGGGAGAACCATCTGTTGGAGGAAGCTATTTGGCTCTACTAGGGGACTTTTCTATCAAAATAATTTAGGTTTCCTCTCTAGATTAAAAGTGGGAACACATGTTTGTCATGATAGTTGTGTGTATTGTAGCGATTCATTAGAATAACGAGGTTTGAACTAAAAAGCCCCACTTCTCTTTTTACTATAATGTCAGATTCTCATTATCTCCATGCAGGGAATTTTATGTTAAACTCTACATAACTCTACATAAACTGCATATAACCCTTAGTAACAATAGTATAACACTCGAAAAAGGTTCATGGCTCCAATTCCAGTCCACCCTCTATTATATATATATATATATATATATATATATATATATATATATATATATATATATATATATATATATAGTATTTTATCACAGGGGCCATAATTCATGGAATTTTAATTTGTTCTGCCAGGGCTGTGATTGAATGTTTTTTAAAGTGTTTCCTTGAGAGGGCCAGAATTCAAAAGAAAAGTGGAAGGGTATTTCCAGGAAGAAAAGAAATGAAAGAAAAAAAAAAATATCAAAGAATTATAAATCACTTGTGCTGTATATCACCTTTGGATTGTATGATACTTTTGCTCATAGTCACTCGTTTTACTCGATTTTGCTATTGTTAAGTCAAATTTATATCGACACACAATTACAAACAATCAGTGTTAGCCAAAGTGTTGTACAATTAGCCAAGGTAAAACAAGGCACCACAATTAACCAGTATTTATCACAAGGACTTAGACACAGACAGGACAACAAGGGTGGGGAGAACAAGTGGGTCGTTATATATGATTTAAAACCAGTAGTGGGCGAGGACCTATTGTGGAGGGGAAGGTTATTTCAGAGCCGTGAGGCCACAACTGAGAAGTCACAATCACCCTTTTGTCTTTTAGGTTATGCCCAAGCACAACACATTTGTAACATGTGAGACAGTGTCAAAGAACCTTTCAGAGTACAGGAAAAACAAACACACATTCTTGTGTAACAAACAGACAAGGAAGTTTCTGATTACATTTACATTTATTCATTTAGCAGACGCTTTTATCCAAAGTGACTTCCAAGAGAGAGCTTTACAAAGTGCATAGGTCACTGATCATAACAACGAGATAGCCACAAAACATTGCGAGTAGCCAAAACATGAAGCACACATTGTGAACAACCAAAATAAGTGCCAAAGGGAAGAACCATAAGAGCATGTAGTTAAACAAGTTACAATTAAACAACATGAACTGCTATAAGTGCAAGTGTACCTGTGGAAAAAAGCAAGCAACAATAATAAAAACAATATATCACAGCGAGTACAAAAATTTAAGTCAGTTACCACTAACCACAAGAGCAACAAGTCTCTAAGCAAGAGTCATTGTGATCCTTGAGGAAACTAACATCAGGTCAAGCGAACCATTCCTAAGTACCGTTGTACTCCCGGAACAAGTGCGTCTTGAGCCTTTTCTTGAAGGTGGAGAGACAGTCAGTGTCTCTGATGGAGGTGGGGAGTTGATTCCACCACTGGGGGGCCAGACAGGAGAAGAGCTTGTGTTGGGACCGGGCGGTCTTGAGCGGTGGGACCACCAGGCGGTTGTCTGAAGAAGACCGTAGGTGACAGGTGGGGGTGTAAGGCTGCAGGAGAGACTTGATGTAGACGGGTGCAGTCCCGTTCACTGCTCGGAAGGTCAATACCAGGGTCTTGAATCTGATACGGGCCATGATAGGTAGCCAGTGGAGAGAGATGAGGAGCGGGGTAACATGGGAGCGTCTGGGTAGATTGTAGACCAGGCGGGCCGCTGCGTTCTGAATCCTCTGAAGGGGGCGGGTTGCACATGCTGGGAGACCAGCGAGCAGCGAGTTGCAATAGTCCAACTTGGAGAGGACAAGTGCTTGGACTAGCAGCTGGGTGGAGTGCTCAGACAGGTATCTCCTGATCTTCCGGATGTTGTAGAGGGTGAATCTACACGACCGGGAGACCGCAGCAATGTGGGCCGTGAGGGAGAGCTCGTCGTCCATGGTAACCCCAAGGTTCCTGGCAGAGGATGAAGGGGTCACCGTCGCAGATCCCAGGGTGGTAAATTTAACTTCCCCATTATGATTAAAGTCATAATGGGGAAGGGTTAGGCATGACTTCTACAATTGGGCAAAATATGGCTTTTACATATTTTACTGGAATCGCAGAATCAGTTCTGAGAATTATGCAGATACTTCCTCTATAATAAAACATCAACTTTTTTATTTTTTCATGTAAGAACTAAAGCAGGTGATGTTCTCCGAATGGGACTTGTGTTACATAACCAATACGATATCTCTAGTGCCAGGAACCTCTCTGATAACAACCTGTGTAATATGGCGACAGTGACATAACTGTGTTGTTATCTACTCTCATACCTTTGTGGCTTTCCAATCAACTGCAATAATATAGTAGTAATGTTACTTCATGGTGACTAGTCTGTGTCACCTTATGCAGTACATAATACAGTGCAGGTTTGTCTAATGTCAGTGTGGCGTAAATTAAAGGAGGTCAAATGGCATAAAGAGTCATCGACCGAGATGATATCACCGGGCAAAAAAAACTACATAGGTGAGAATGGGCAGTTTTTTCCTTAACAGTGTTGTTAAACGTTGTTTTACTGAATCCTGAGTTTACTGTTTATCCAGCTATACAGTACAGAACATAATGCATAGTGATCCCTTTTTTGTCCCTTTTTGGGACAAGACCATACTGTGGATAAACTAATTAAAGCAACCTTTCAGAAAAGTCAGAAAATATATACTTTTCTAACAACATTCTCCTTTCCCACTTCTCTTCTCAACACAGAAAATCTTGCTCTTCTTCAAACAACAAATGGATTTACTGGAACCTTCCTCTCAGCTTTGGTGCCATATGAATCAGCTACTTTGGACAAAAATAAAGTGCTTTGAACCACCTAATAGTTTTGGAAAAAACATTTATCTTTACGTTCTCTCTACAAGAAGACGTTTACTTTAAGACACTCCATGAAGCGGTCAGATGCTGCATGTTCTTCATGCAGTCCAAAACAATGCTTAGAAATATGACTCCCAAATCATAATTGACTCATATATAAACAACATGGAACATCAAACATGCGGTCAGCTGTGTGTGTGTGTTCAACTAGTTGTTCATGAGAGAGAGAGACTATGAGCCAAATATATCCATCATCTAGCCAAGGGATCTCACTCTGTACTTTACATAGCCTGCCAAAAGCAATGGGCTTTAAAACAGCAGTGCAGTTTGGGAGTTTCTCTTAGCAACGGGTGGGTTAGCTTGCAAGCACATGTAACCAACCCCCTCCCCCCCCCCCCTCTGATAGATGACCTCGGGTTAAATACACGCTTCCTGTAATGTTTGAATGTTGACGTCCGATCATGGTTAAATACTTGTGTACGTCATCCGGCATCCTTCTGGTAACTGCAGCTCTTGCACTTAAAACATGGCCCCCGCTCACTGGTCATTTTGTAATGAACCAAAAAGATGTATTTTTAAGCGTGTATACTCTTGGGGGCCTGGGGCTGCTGGTCATTTCAGAGAGGATGTTCCTTTTTTGTATTGTTTCACAGGATACTTGAACATGTCCTGATGCCGACAGCTCCCCAGCCCTTCCTCTCTCTTTATTTCCATGGGTTCCCCGGGAGGATATGAAGGCTATTACAGTAAGCTGCTGGTCTTACAACCATGACACAGGCGGGTTTTCTAGAAACAACGGGTACCTCGCTGAGTTTATCTCCGTACTTCCTTTCCCCCTCCGCCAGTGGGGGTCTGATTCACACGAGGGCACCTGACTCACTTGGACACAGCTGGCCCTTTCCAAACTTCATTAGGGAACTTGGGTCTGGCGTCAACACTGTTGCACGCACTCCACACGCCCTCATAGGGATGTTTAAAAGGAGGAAACGCCAACTAAGGGACGGAATTTGACACACTGATGTACGCCAATGCCCAACCTATCGGCCTGGCTCTGGCTGACCACAAGAGTCCTCATGGTGATGGACGGGGTGGGGGGGGGTGGGGTTAAAGGAAGGGTGTCAGAAGAGAAGGCCTGGTGTGACTGGAAGCCTTTATGATGTGCCCATGCCTCCCAGGATGAAGTCAGAGCAGTGTTGTTCATGCAGTGAGTTCTGGGGAAAGCATGAGCACTGCCCAAGTCACACTTCCTGTATGAACAGGATAGGCCTCATGTTTCGATTACTCTTACAGTACACACACAAAAGATACCAGGTAATAAGATATGGAAATTTTGTCTAAATGTAAATAGCCATCCTCGTGACACTGATCTTCAGGACAACAGCTGTAATGTTAAATTGTCTATTTTTGACATTTAGAAGAACACTACAGTCTTCTAAATGACTACAGTTCCAAATGGTTCAGAATTGGAATTCATGTTCTTAAGTGTCCATTCACACAGGTTCAGCCAAGCACTGGTGCAGTCCCTTGGGATGATTAACATAAAGGCACTGCAGGCTTTCATGTCTGTTGCAACGCTCCACTGAGGCACAGGTTTAGCAGCCTACTTTATATCCTGAGACCGTCTGTACCAACCATATGTTACTATGCCAACTCTATAACCCCACAACTTTTAAATAATTATCTAATCCATTATGTTTTGGTACATTGCTATAAAACTTATAATGAGATAAAGAAAACACAAAATGTGAATTGAATAATGAAATAGAATGATGTATTAATGTATTGATGTATCATACATTGAAACATTACACGTCTGAACAGTAAGGAGTCTGTACACACGTTGCCTCGAAATTGCAAATCAGGAAGACTTACCGCTTGGAACTTCATAACTTCATTTTGAAGGAATAGCGAGGGGGAGGGGATGGCCTCAGTGAATACCAGGAATCCTTTAAAAAAAACTATTCTTACTGACAATCTGCCAAGAGCGCCTTACTGGAAGAGGAGGAGGAGCCTCGTCAGCCCCGACACATTATGAGCGCCTGCCTCACACGCAAGATGATCACTAACAGGCAAACGGTTCAGAGAGAACCCACGGTCTGTGGATAAAGGACCAACCTATATTAATTGAAGTGAATTAGAAAAGGACACAATTTGTAGACCATTGTTACACAAGAGACAAGATCGACTAACTTTTTCAACCCTGCTCTGAAGATACCGAACAAACTATTTCGAGTTCAAAGCTGAATAGAGCCGATACAGATAAGGTAAAATCTGAACTGAAGTATTATGTGCTTAAACTATGTTATGGTGAACTGAATTAAAAAGCCTAAACGGCAACAAAAAAATAGATAGTAGTAAGTGTTTCCGTTTATTATGACTGGCCGGGGTAAAATTGTGCAATGGTTCAAGAATTACGCTGCTTTACTGGAACTGACCGCTGTTACCGAGCTTAAGTACACGGAAAAAGTTTATGGTAAATGGATTTTTAACAACGTCCGCCGTGCATAGCCTAATCAGCTCTGACATTCAAATATTATCAGCATCTTTACGCCAGTTAACGGAACCTTACTACAGTGACATTTATAACATCTGAAGTAAGTTTGAAGAAAGTTGTTTGGTTTTAAAGATTTAGAAAAGTTAACCACAGAAAAAACATCAGGGCGCTTGCTTACATTCACAAAGCAGCCTAACAATAGAAACCCTGTTTGCCTTTGATGTAGGCAACAATATTTGAAATAACTAAGACATAATCTTTGCCCAAGAGCATCGTGGGTCGAAGAATATCACATTACTCTCTATCTAGTTTCTCTATAAATAAAGTTACCCAGAACGTTTATGCGTTGCTGTAATTCGATTGATATAATCTGATAGTCTATTAAAAAAGTCCATTCACTTTCTCTACACAAAGCCAAGCTGCTGATATATTTTCATTTCACCCAGCATCCAATTCATTCCACATTGATCCACTCACTGATCTCTAACATTGATTCTTGTCTCTTTCCCAGGAGTTTCATCCCTTAACACGGACCTACAACAAGTTGACTTCCAACTTCCCTTGCTGTGGGAGTCACAAGCTGTTCTTTGACAGGCCCTCTCCACTTCTGTCGTCTGCGTGGTGCCTAGTGCTCACCAGGCAGTCCAGAGTGCGGACGCAGCGCCATGGTAACCTACAGCAAGTTTGACTCCGTCATGAGCAGCAGCCCGTTCGACACCAACATGAGGCTGCCCCACCGTTACAAGACCTTCAGCTCCAAGCTGCAGTACCAGCTGGTGCTCACCAACTTGCACAAACTCCAGGAGAGTGGATTCTACTGGGGCTCCATCAGTGGCAAGGAGGCCAACGCCATGCTGGCCTCCGAGGCCACCGGCAGCTTCCTCATCAGGGACAGCTCTGACAACCGCCATTTCTTCACCCTCAGTGTCAAGACGGCGTCGGGCACCAAGAATTTGCGCATCCAGTGCGATTCGGCCACGTTTTTCCTGCAGACAGACCCTAAAAGTATGCTGGCTGTCCCCCACTTTGACTGCATCCTCAAGCTGGTCCATCACTACATGCCCCCCAGCAAAGGTGCCTCATGTGGGGGGAACACTCGAGGAGGGAGCTCCTACTACATCTACTCTGGAGGGGAGAAAATCCCTCTGGAGCTGCTGAAGCCCCTTTCTACCAGCATGTCCACCCTGCAGCACCTGTGCAGGAAAACAGTCAATGGACACCTGGACATCTCCACAAAAAGAGACCAACTCCCTCATCCTCTCAAGGAGTTCCTGCAGGACTATGACGCTCCCATCTAGAGGCTCTGGGCACGTTGTCTGTGGTTGTCACGGACGTACGCAGCAGTTCCGTTACGGTGTACCAAGAGAACCAAGTCCCGAGGAGATGTGGCCTTCACCTGCGTTCTGACCTCACAGCGCCAGGAAAGAGAGCTGGCCGGGAGAAGCGTGGCAGAAGCACGCTGCCTAAAGACAAGTGTCCGACTTTTCAGTCAATTACTAAAGGCTGTGGTATCAGTGGGCACAGGGAAAAACCAGTCCCCAGAGGACAGACAAAGAGGGATCTGCTGCTATTGGATCCTGTGTGTTCAGCTAAAGTGCTCCTGGCAGGTTTGGAGTAGATGGCACCCTGGCCTCTCTTGCCACACATCTCCTCACTGCTGCTAACCATTGAGCTATGGAGTCAACAGCCACACACTAGCCTTGGCTAACTACTCATTCATTGCACCAAGACTGGTCATGGCTTTGACTAGGAAATTGACATTAGTCATGGATAAGACAAACCTGGGAAGTTTTAAACATGACGGTTGAAAGAGGCTGGCTTTCTGAAATTCTGTGTGCTCTGGCCAGCAATTGGTCAGTCACCAGGAACTTACACGGTTGTTCCATGGACATTCATCTTCAATGTCATCACACCAGTAAATATTTGTCAGGAATGGATCAAAAGGATGAATGTTTTTTCTGAATGTTGCATAAGTGCAAAGAACACAAGAGGAAACTTACAAAAGACAAAGGAGACTCAAGAGACATTAACTTCCAAACAAAGAAACTCGGAAAGAACATTATAACAATTGTATGTTTATAAGTTTATTGACAATAGACAAGGTCAAACCTCCTGACCTTCTAAAATAACTGAAAAATAACCAACCAGATGGGAAACTAGATCTATGTTTCAATGTAAATGGTATGGCGATACAACGATTTGTCAGCTGTTTGTCTAAGCATCCAACTGACACAGAAAAAATGTACCCACATAAAAGTGGTGGTAGTTATTGCACAGCCAGGAGTCTATTGCTAGCTATTTAAAAAAACGAAAACATTTTAGCCTGTCAGAAAGAGAGGACCCAAGATACTTCTTATTCTTATCTCTTTCTTAAACAAGACAATGTTTACATGAATGAAAATTAAGTGGTGAAAATAATAATCTTATCTTTTATAAAGATACCACAGTTACCAGCCAAGTATTTGGCTGTAGATGCTTGAAGACATTTGAAGATATAGGTATAGCAGAAGCATGCAGACCGAAACAACTTTGCACATATTTATATAAACATTTCAATAATTTATAATAAAGTGCACTATTTTTCTATAAAGGATTTTCTTGATGAGTGACTTTGTTTTGGGGGACTTACACATGCATATAAACACATATGCAGACACACATCATACATGCATGGACAAGTTTACATGTTTATTTATATCATTTAACAGTAGTAATTCTCATCAAACATTTATTTAACGTTCACATGTCTACACATAATATTTTTACTAACCCTGAACCTAACTCAAAAGCCGGTCACTGTCATCTGTTTGGTAACATAGATAAGACAGTATCAACATAGGTAACATAAATAAGACAGTATCAATAGAAATACCAGGGAAGTACTTCCTTAGATTTTAACTAAATACAGCAGAACTGGCAGACGAAGTTTCATACCCTGGGGAGATATTTTAGAGAAGAGCGAGTGAGTCACGTCTGTGGTTTTTCCTTCTAAGGTAAATTAGTACAGACTTTCACAAGTTTCATCACAGACCTACATAATGCTATTGTTCTCCAAATTAATCAAGAGAAGACATCTGGGTGGTCCAAGTAGCATACCACACAACATAATGCACTGATATGGTTATGATCAATTTGACCTTTGTTTTCTAAAAATATTTTAAAGAATCCTGGCCTAAGTATCTGAGCAGACAGGGTTTGAGGTTGATGCAACCCTGCAGTACACGGATGCTCCTTGCATCTGCAAGTTCTTCGGCTTATCAGTTTTGATCTAAGGTAAGCACTTGACACACTGACACCTCAGCAAAACTTTGTCCTTGAGAAGTGTAGCGAGTTAGAGAATCT
Organism: Osmerus eperlanus; assembly: GCF_963692335.1. Classification (NCBI taxonomy): domain Eukaryota; kingdom Metazoa; phylum Chordata; class Actinopteri; order Osmeriformes; family Osmeridae; genus Osmerus; species Osmerus eperlanus. The sequence continues at coordinate 6,167,082 of NC_085019.1, forward strand.
GTAGAGATGCAATTCACTCCTACACCCAGCCTACAGGGCTCTAGAGACTAAACAAATGCCTGTTTACTGTTAACCTAACACCACACCCAGTCTTCTACATAGAACCAGCAGTCTGAACAATGTCTTCCTACAAGTCTTTGCACGTGTTATGTATCATGTTGTAGAGCAGAGTTACTACACTTACATAATGTGGTACAGATACAGAAACATCGACAGAAAATAATCCTCCATTTTGAACATCCATTTAAATCATGTATGAGCTTTCTGAAATTCTTTCACAACTTACTGAAATATGACAGAATATATTCAGGACTTGGATGACCATTACCATTGTAAATGTTCACTGTGAGTAGTACTTGCCCTGCTCCCTCTGTTCTTTATTGATTATCTTAGACAATAGAACTGACCAGGAGAACTTAGACTTGACATTCTCCCAGGGGATTTACATAAGACCAAGATAGGCCTGTGAACTAAGCAGAATGAGAGGGTTTCTTTGGAATGAGCTGATAACAGTGTTATAAACCATTCAGGTAAAAGAGGATAGCGGTCCTTCCAATGTAAAACATCAGTGCATTTGAGTAATGCATAAAAAAGTCAGTCTTTGTTCTCATGAAGGAGGTTAGAGGGCAGGGTGTTGTGTTCTATGGGTGCATTCATGTCCTATTCCACAGAAAGTTGTGGAGACGTCCCAACATCTCAAGACACAAATCCAGACATCCAGATGAAAAGAAAGCTAGCTTGGGTTTGGTGAAAGGTACTCAGAGGGAAGACAGTAGGCAAAGGGGGGAGACAAAGTTCAGTTAAGTTCCTGACCAAAGTAAAACTACAGGCACCTTGGCTCACGAGAAGATATGGAAGTGTCAGCAGTAAAACTATTTCACAATATAGGTACTGATACTGTAATTCTGCTATATCTTTGTACAAAGTAATATACCGTTAGTCCGTTAGTTATAAATGTTAGTCCTATGTTATAGGTGGCATTGTCTACAATGGGAAATGCATGGCAAAGTTCAACATATCATAAAACACAATGCCATACGTAACACTGTTAAAGCAGTGAACGTATAGCAGTTTATACACATACTCAAAATGCTGTTTGTGTAATGGTATGGGAGTCGCTGATCTGGCCTCATTGTCCCAAGCTGTTAACAATGCACTTGTGCATTTCTACATGTGAACTCCAGGGTTTCAGAGAAATTCGTCCGTAAAGGGCTGGGTCACATGATTCCAGAGAACTGAGCAGAACACTGAAAGCTGTCTCTACCACTCTGTCATAAAACTATGACACGCTCTCTGTAACTCCCCGCCCACAATGTGTTCTGTGTTTCTACTGTAACAAGAGAGTGAGAAAGCGTGTCCTTCCTTGTGCTGGTTTTCTGAGGAAGTGTGACTTTTACTGTTTATTTTATGGCACTGCTGGGCCAATCAATTGTTGAGAAAGATTGTGAACAGTGATAATATTTGTTATCGCTGAAGCATACATAAGAACAGAGAAGCTAACCAAAAGGGCAAAGATAAATTTGAGTGGAACATAAAGGTTCTATGGAACAGCTGTACCATGGAAAACATTTGCTTTCTCAGCTATTTTACACCGAAGCAGTTAGTCAAAGCTAGACATTTGGTTAAGAGTGGAAGCATATCATTTTTCTTTTTAAACACAGTTAAAATACAGACCTTGGTTTTCTATGTAAACGGCCTTCATAAATACCGTCTGCTTTCGTGACTCTGCTTAACCCAAAACAAAGTCTAAATCCTATTTCACTTTGTGGTTTAAACTGAAGATGAATGTTTAAAATCCCGGAGGGATTTACGTGGGGTGAAGTAAAGATTTCGGATCAGTACTTCAACGTTTCAGCACTTCCCGCTAGTCACAAGACCCCCCTCCACAGTGTGTCAATATAAACTCAGAGGACAGCTGGAACGCTGGCTCGCATGGTGGGGAGACTGCGAAACTCTATTTCGTAAGTCGTCCTATTTAGTCCTTCGCTCTGTTTACAATTCCACAACTGCTGGTTGCCATGGTGCGGCCCAGTCAATGAGGTTCACATGCCACATGTCCGACAGGGGGTGAGTCACCGTTTGCTGTTAGCTCCAGGCCCACTCAGATTACTCTCCACACACTCTGGTGTACTACTCAGACTCTCCTTGCTATCCCCAGAACTCCTCAACTGACCTGAATGAGCGAAGCATGTTCAGGCATCACCGTGCCCTCAGGCCATAGGCGTAGCTCGATAGGCGGCGCTATAAAGCCGCTCCATGCAGGCACACGCATTGTCGAACCTGCCGTCTGCGTTGCTGCCACCCACCACCGTCCCCTTCACCCCCGTGTTGTCTGTCTGTGCTCCCCGTGGGGGATTTAATTTGTTGCTCCCTGCCTCATGTCTTGCATATGCAGTGAAGGCGGGGAGCGCTTCCCCATGTACATCCATTCCGCCAATGTAAAACCATTTGTCATGTGTAAGAATAAATGGTGAAATCAATCACGTGAGTGTCTTGACTGAACCTGCTGTTGTGTACATAAACCATACCAGTCAAAAGTTTGGACACATTTTCCCATTACACCGATCGGCTTCACCTGTCAGTGGTCATAATGTAATGGCTGATCCGTGTACAGCTCACCCCTCTTTTCTTTGGGGATTTATTTTCACTTGCGTAAACAACTACCTGTGATTTCCCTTTGCCTCCTTTTCACATTTTCTGTGGTTGAAAAAAGGGGAAGGTGTATGAACATGTCTAGTCTAGGGAAACCAGTCATACAGTTGTAGGAGGAGTTGTGTGGGGGCAGATGAAGGCACACACAAAGAAATAAAAACGATTTGTGTGACTCAACAAAAATCCCTCCTCCAGTCTGCCACAGGGGTGCACAAAGGGAAGGGGAATGCAGACCTACCACAGTTAGGAGTGGAGTCACGGCTACATGATTGCTTCGACCATACCTTGGAGATCAGAGATGAGAGCCCATAAGAAGATCCAGCCCCGCCCCACTTCCAGCCAAGCAAATGACTTTCAAAGTACTTTTGTTGCTGTGCCATTGAACATGATGTCTACTTATGTAACTCCACAAGTTTCATGACTGATAGTTAGAGGACATAAGATATATACTTCCTATATATCCTGCTATTCTCACAGGTGTTTAGGCCATTTTTTTATTAGGCCACAATTTTTTTTCTTTTGTTCCTGATGTGCCAGGTGTTGCAGCTGACACAGTGGAATTTCCCCTCTGGGATCAATAAAGTGATACTCTACACGACTATACTATGCTATACTATACTATACTATACTATACTATACTGTACTGTACTTTACTATACTGTACTATAGTGTACTGTACTGTACTATACTGTACTATAGTATACTACTATACTATACTGTACTATACTGTACTATACTATACTATACTATACTGTACTGTACTGTACTGTACTGTACTATACTATACTATACTGTACTGTACTATACTATATTGACCCTTTTGTGTAAATTCCCATGTTGAGGTTTGGTACTAGGGGTTAAATTAAACACTTCTGTGTAATCTGTTGTAGTGTGTTTCCATGGCGATGAAAAATCAACATGGCTTCCATATTGACGTCTAGGATCAGTAGATTGATGCATGTATGTACAGAGCTGTAATAAGAAAGCGCTATGACATCACAGCACCTCTGTGACCCAGATCAAATCACTGACTCCATACTGGCAGGCCTTGTCCAGGAACAGCCATCGGCATGAAAGCACATGCCTGCCTTTCTAACAATGACAGTCTCTAGAGTCTGTTGTTGTCATGCAACAACTGTCTGGTGGGTTGACTTCAGGAAAGCAGGTCACACAGGGAATCCTGCCTAGGCAGCCTGGCAGGATTCCCCTGAATGCAATGTTTGTGTGTATGTATGTGTGTGCCTGTATGTTTGTGTGTGCTTGTGTGTGTATGTATTAATGTGAGTGGGGGTGGGGGGTGGAGTGGAGTAGGGTAGTGGTGTGTGTGTATTATTGAAACAGACAATTTATTTTACTCTTTCTTGTTCATAAGACAGCTCAAATAGAGATGGCTTTTTTTGCACCTTAACTGCAGGTAGTTTGTTGGACACTGGCATTCTTTCAATGTTTGCTTTGCTTTAAAAAAAGTAATGAGCCACCATTAGTCTCTGACAACATTCATCATGTTTGGGGAACCTTTAACATAGCATGCTGTGACACCCTAAAGGAAAGATTTGTCCCTGCTGCATAACAAATTCCTGACAACAGTTCCACAACTTTGTTTGTGTGGTGTTACGTCATCACCCGTAGCTGGAGGGGAGTACTATCTCAGAGAACAATGTTGTCATGATGGAGTCTTCCTGTAGTCCCAGCACATGATGTACATCTTGCTCACATCCAAACATGATTCAATCACAATGGCATTCATCGCCACTCCCTCAGATTTTGCTAAAGCAAGCTGTCTGCTGTATGGTTGTGCACTGTGTAGCTAGCCCAGAGTGTGTAGGCCTGATGTAGTCCAAGAGTTTGAGAGTCAGCATGGAGGCCCATCTGGTTGTGGGATTGTGTGCTAGCACTTTCCATTCTCCCCTTCTGAGAAAGTCCCCTGTGTTGTTGTTGTTGTTATGGTGACTTCACAGTTCTGGTTCTGGTCCCCGTCTGAAAGACAAAACCTGACCCTCTCCTTGAGAGTACCCTCTATTTAAATTGCATGGGTACACGTCATGTTCTCCAGTTTCCTGGCAGTGGGTGCTTTAAGTTTCTCAGAGCAGTGGTCACAGCGGGCAGTCTGGAGGCATGGAATTGACCAAGTTCCACTTGTGGTTCTCCCGTCTTGTCATTGTCCACTTTGTTTGGAGTATTGTTACTGTAGCTCTATCTAAGTCATTTACAATCAAAGGTGTGTGTAGATCGTTAACTGTAAACACACACATAATCTGTGTATAGGTTTATAGAGATAGCAATGTCCTTAAAACACACTGCTTTTTGCACTGCACTACACAATCTTGTACCATTTGTATTTTTTGTAATATTTGTATTTTTTGTATTTTTATATTGTAAATTACTGCAACTTATATTTTATTTTATATTTTATTGTATAGTTTATTTTAATTCTAATTCCACTTAATGTTCTCACATTGTGTTTATGAATCCTAGCACACCTGCAGATGTCATTTGTCCAAAATGCTAATTGTATCATCAGTGGGTTGTTTATTTTAAGCTCCTTACTCTAATTCGATGTAAAGTCACAACAATATCTTGAAACCTTGTTAGAAGAGATACATTAGTACATTAGTTTTTCATTAGATGACATATGTACCTATCAAGAAGCATTTACATACTGTCTCGCCTACGCACTCGGAACAGCCTGCAAGGACGCGGCGCTCTGCCTCCCCTGAGTTTTGAGTCAATTGGTTTCACCTGTTGCTTGTTTGACCCTTTTTTGTTTGTTATTTAAACCCCTGTGTTCCATAGTTTCTTTGTGAAGTCCCACTCTTTCTTAAAGTTTGTCTGAGCCTTGAGCCACAGTCTTGTCTGTTCTGTATTTTTGACAATTTGCCAGCCTTCTGACTACAATTATTGGGTACTCTACTTTACCCCATTAGCTGCTATTATGACCTATTGCTTGAATTTGGATTATGATTTTGGATTACCTCTATTGCCATTTCAGCCTGTGTACCATTCTCTGCCTGTTCCTGGACTACCCTGTTTCAACATTAAAGCCCTCTGCACTTGGATCCCTCTTGAGTCTGGTCGGGTTACACATGCACTAACTATGAGTCGATTATCTAGTTAGTGATCTAGTTATAAATGTTGTCAATGTATTAAAATTGGAAGCAAAAATGTTAGTAAATCCCCTTGCCAACCAAATCAGTTAAAGTACATCTGAATGTCAGACACACTAATAGCACAGTTCCTAGGAAGTATGCCAAGAGTTACATTAAATGCATGCCATGGAAAGCCTATGTGGACAACCCCTACAGAGGGGGATTATGAGATGTTGTGTGTCTAAACATATAACCTGCTGTTTCAGCAGTGACATTTGATTTCCAAGCACACTGCAGCTCAGATAACATCTGAGCACACTTAGTTCTTGACAATCAAAGGGGAGCTGGATGTTCTGTTTGAAATGTTAAGAGATTACAGAGAAGAAGCTTTGTGGCCAAACATTGGCTTGGGAGCCCAACTCTGTCAGAACATATCTGACAACAAAACTTGTCAGATATGCACAACAATGACTGACAGACTCAGTACAAAAGTCCTGTAAACTGCTAGCAGCAGCTTTACTGGAAACCCTCAGAAATCCAATCTTTAGGACAACTGTGTTTTCAATTAATTGTTCAGAATTCCCCAAGACAGTGTGTGTGTGCTTGTGTGTGAGTGAATGTGGGCAAGCTTGCATATGTATTTATATGTGTGAAACACAGTTGATGGAAATTGTGTGATAACAGGCCAAAAGACCGAAACCAGAGATTTCCGTGCCGCGAACAGATCAGAATCTTCCTGAAGTAGAGGTCACAGGATGAGCAAAGATGCCCCTGGCAAGAGGAAGGTTTTACTGTAAACCTTAGTGTCCTCACTCTCTCTCTCTTCAGGTGTGGAATGCTGCACTGGTGTGTCAGCAGCAGCAACTCCCCACCAGCCCAACCTTCCCCTTCCCCTCAATAGACTGTCCTTGAATGACTATACCACATTACCAGAAGAACTCACCACAGGCACCAGCTAGTCCGACTGCAGTGTATAGGAAGCGAAGCCAAGAACATTCATCATTCTAGACTTACCCTTCTGTACATGCGCTGATATGTACGGACACTTTCAAGCTATCTCAGTTATTTGAGTTGCTATGAAATGATATGATTCTTCATGTTTTCAGAGAGTTGCAAACAGACAAGCTAATTCATGTTAAACTATCGAAAGTGTATCGTTTTTTTCATTGTGTATCATCTATCATTGGGAGATCTGGAATATATCTGGAGAAATGTAATATGTGTTTCTTTCCATTCACTGCATAATGAGAACCCATAAGAGCACTTCTCCATGTTCTAGGTTATCCAGGGTGATTGTGCTCTGTGTTGCCTGTGCAGTATTCTGGGAAGGTCTTGTATTTAAGTGGAACTGTAAAACCTCACCTGACAAGAATAATGGGAGTTGTGGATGCCAAGAACAGCACAAGTTTTTTTTCTAATAAAACAGACTTCACTATCATTGTCTATTATTTGGGCCTGGGGGGAGTCTAATTGAACTATGAATTTCCCATTAATAATGTTTAAGTTATCAGACAGCAATTTTCTTCAGACATGAGCATATTGTCCTTCCCTTTAGTGTAAGGTATAAATCAAAATGGGAGCTGACTATAGGAGATATTTTCCTGTAAGGCCCAGGGTCTGGGTATTTAACCTATACTGGGCCAGTTTCTTCTAAGAGCTGTAATGCCCAGCGGAAGTTGGCAACCTTCCTCGTAAAAACAAACTGCTGCCATGGATACCTGCCCAGACAGCACCCAGAACACCCGCGTTACAGGAAACCGCACTGAGCAAGCTCCAAAAACAGCCCATGCCGTGTCCATGGAAACTAGAGGTGGCAGGAAACGATCTGATACTGTACATGTTCTGCCCCCACTGTCCTGGGAGAGCACCTACACACACAGGCTGACAAATACATTGAAGCATTCACTAGCTCCCCATGTCACAACAAATCTCATATCACACACCACAAAAAACTTCATATGTCACCCCAAGCACAGAGCAACATGCTTTTACTGGCAAAGACAGCAGAGCTACGGGGAAAGGCAACATTCTTTCAGATGAAATGGTCAAATATATATTTGTTTGGATCATGCAGTTTCCCTCTGTTTTGATTGTGAGACCAAGCCTTCTCAGCCGTTTTATTTGGAAGGAACACTGTCAACTTTTAGTTTCTATATTGGAAGCCTACTTTGAAGTCACACATTATTGCTTTCCTTCGACTCTGCATGCAATGTTATTTTATCCGGTTAAAAAAACATGTCTCATTCCATGTGAGGAATAGGATTATAATAACATTACTCCTGAAATGTATATGGGACCATGGGAACACCATTGTGACTGTGGTGTAAACTTCTGTAAACAAACTTTTGTTGAGAATAGAGGCAAGGCTTCTAAGTTCCGGGAATGTTGATGGAAAACATTACAACAGTAATTGCAGAGGTGGATTATATAAGGTATGCTGTCTGTAACTAAACACATTTCAGCTCATTGCATTAAAGGGATGTTTTTTCCCCAACATTTTAGACAAGGTTACAAACGACCCCCCATACTGAAAACAACTTTATTTAACAAAACAAAGGAAACTAGAGAGGGTACAATTTCTGGGGAAATTGTAGGGTGTGCTTGCTTGCGTCGGTTGCACTGAAGCATTTTTTTTTGCTGCTCATTTACAACTGAAAATACGAGTGAAGTGTAGAATGAAATAGATGTCTTCTCATTTCCCCTGCAAGAGGCAGCCTCATCGTTGAAACAAAACGAATAAATTGGGCAGACCGGTGTAAAAATTGACCTAATCTCTATGATTTAAACGTCATTTTAAGTTTTTCCCTTCTCATGATATTTTCAGCCATTTAGCCTACTCATTGCATTCATTCATTAATAAAGAACCCCCTTTGAAGATTATTCTACGACGTTACCCGGCAGTAGAAGATGGAATCGCGATTCAAACAGTACCATCTGCTAACTGAAAATATGCCCCCCAAAACGTAAATAAGCTTGACATTTATTTAGTGGAAAATCGCTCATTCATAAAAAGCTCACTGGTAGCGATCATTGTCAGTAACAACGCAAAATGCGATATAGCATTCTTGTGTTACTGTCATTGTTGAGTGGTGTCTCTGTGCCTGTGACTGAGCATGGTTTCAGTTCACAGAGATGAGCTTACTGGTGGAGGACAAGATCCACAGCCCCGCACGGGTTAACTGAGCTGACTCATGTACTGTAGAGTCAAATGAAATTCAGATGAGGGCATTTAAGATGGAACCTGTGCCTTTCTCTCGCTCTCCTACTCCTTTCTGTCACTGTCGTTCCTCTCTCTCTTTCTTTTTCGCACCTCTCTTGCCCCCCTGTCTTTTGCTCTACATTGTACCTTTCCTCATATCATTTTACACCATTAAAATCATGTCAAGACACATTTGAATCTGATTCAAATGTGTCTTGACATGATTTTAATGGTGTAAAATGAAATTCGTATCCCCTTGCTTCGTATCCCCTTGCCTTGAATGAGATTCGTATCCCCTTGCTGCATGAAAGACCAATGGGTCTGAGACATTTGTTCACATTGAGAGAAGCATTGCACGAACATGACTATTAGGATGCTGAATCATCTTATCAGGATCACTGACTTGACTGTAAATGGTGAGTTTGCTCACTTAGTAAACATGTAAACATGTTCAATATTTTAACAAGGACATCTGTTTCTCTGACAAGCCCCCTTGACTAACCTATAAGCTGACAGTATTCCAGTTCAAGCTATGGATCATCATTCCCATTCCTCTCCTTTTCCTCTGATCACATACTCTCTGTTGGGAAATGCCAATAGAACATGCAGTCAAACTGGGATATCAACTTACTGTAACAGAACACTGTGTCCAATCCCTGACGACTAAGAATTCTAAATCTAATGGAATATATATCATTGCACCTACAGTATATACATGAAGATGTTTAATAAAGGTTACAACTGCCTTTAAAGTCATTATGGGTCATAAAGCCTCTTCTAACTCACTAAAAAAAGTTTGCTCAATTCAGTTAGTTCAGATGTTACAAACACATTGCTCAATTTTGCTCTGGTTGGTAAAGTTCCAGGAATAGCAGAGTGTATTTCCAGGAATGTTAGGAAATAGGATGTGAAAAGTACTCCAGACCAGGACATAGCAGTTTGGTAGTAGATGACCTGTAATGTGGTATCCTCCAAAACCTCCTCTGAACCTACAGTACATGTGTTGTTGAAAACTGTTGTCCAATGGTGCTATAGTGCCAGCCGGAAGAGATGGCAGGTGGGGGGAGGGGGTCAGTTTGGCTGTATGTGGGCTTATCTGTGTGTGTCTGTGGGTCTGTGTGTCTGTGTGCGTGTTTGTTTGTGTGTGTGTGTGTGTGTGTGTGTGTGTGTGTGTGTGTGTGGGGGGGGGGGTCTGTAAGTCTGTGTGTGTGTGTGTGCGCACGTGGGTGTGCATCCTCGAAGCGACCACTAGTACATGTTTTAAAGAATAGAGAATGGGACAGAAGTACAATTTCAAGTTTAGTCAGACATTTTGTGGTTCCAGCTAACTGGAACACAGGCATTGTGTAATAGGGATCTTCTCACAAGCACATTTCTTGTCAAATTAAGTAACTGCGGGTAAGAGGCGTGAAGTGGTGTAAGTTTTTGCACTGAAATGAGTCTTTTGTAAGCCATGTAAGAGTCAAAGCATTCTAACAAAATTCTCACTTCTAAAGAAATTTGCCTGGCTAAAATAAGATCAACATTTGAAACTCTTTCAACCATAAGTGATACATTTTGTCAATATTCTAACGTATATGAATCATGGTTTATGTGACAAATGAGGCCAACACAACACTGTATCGTTTCTCACAAATGGTCTCGTCATGGATCAAAAGAAGAGTAACTGTCTGCTTATGAATGGGACTTTGAGCTGTCTGTGTGTATTATACAGTACTATGAGAGTATGCATCACTCAATTTGGAATGAGCCAGTGCTGCTTTATGAATGAGAGAACCAAGAGAGAAGGGAGAGGGAGGGGTTACTGTCTGAGCAACAATTCGAGGAATCGATTGTGGTCTCTGAGAAGTGTGACTCATCATGTGGTGTGTGTCAGGAAACCCTTCAGGTGTTGGTTACAACCTACCTCGAGCAAAAGGCAAGCCCCAGCCCTCCCCTGGTTCCCCTCTCTGCCGTTCTCCGTCACACGCCCGTCCTCTACCACTCAAACAGCCTCCTCATTATCTGTGAAACAGAAGCAGGTGTCTCAATGACCTGTTATCTGCCTGTGTCTCTGTAGCCTTTTTATCTAGCGTTTTACATTTCTTTCTCACATAGGAAGGGTGTTCTGAGACAGGATATTGACACAGCTCTGATACTACACAGCCCATTGTGGCAACACTTGTCAGCTGTGAGGATCTCAGAAACCCTTCCCCATTTCCCATAACTGGGATGCATAGTCATACAGATGGTTCACTTTCATGATGATTCAAGCACGGTACATAGCTCACATAGCTGACTGTAGATAGCTTACAGCACCGTATTTGGGCACATGATCAGCATAGGCTATATAATAAATAAATGTGTTTATCTGCAGGTCTCAATTTCAGGGAATTAAAAGGACTGTGTTTTCAGTGTCTAAATGTTCTGGTTGCTTTTAAGGAGCATTCAGAAAAAGAGTAACACAAGTCAAGGAAAGATTCCAGTCATAATCAGAATGTGAGCATCACTCGCCCCCGCCCCATCCCCCTCCCCCGCCCCCTCCCCCTTTCGCTCTATCCGAGAAAAGAAACCCTCACTACGCCGCCCCTCCCCCCCCGCCCCCCCCTTTCCGCAGCAGTACTAGGAAGTGACATTGGTGAGACCCCTGTGCTCTAACTGTGGTGATGATACCAAAGCTCACAGCTGCCAGACAACCAATTTCCTCTAAACTCTCACACTTCACCACAAACGGTTTAGTGAAACTAAGTTTCAGACTAAGATACCGTAGTCAGTCGGAAAACACAAATACATTTCTGCACCGTGAAAGCCCAACCGGGTGAGGACCACCGCAGGAAAACTAGAACGCGTGATGTTGAGTGTGAGAATATGAGTCTGATGCTCTTCCAGGATTTGACTGGTTGATACAAGAAATGTATTGTTCCACACTGACCGATCACATGGCAGTAGAATAGCATTGCATGAGGATCATAGTGTCCCTGGTCTTGTCAAACCCAATGAGGAAGAACATCATACAGCTGAATTTTAGACACTGATATCAACAGATACACAACACTACCATGTATGCAGTTGTCAGGGTTGAGGCAATAAATGAATTCAATTCAACTTTATTTCGCCTTGTATACAGATACTAGGAATTTGATTTGGTATTCTCCATGCAGGCTATAACATCACAAATAGAACAACAAGACAAAACAGAAAAACAATACATAAAGGACAGATAGTACCAGTATGAGCAAACATAAGAATGGAGGTAGTGCAACAATAGTAATGTTAAATAAAGTTAAATAAAGTGCCATGAATGATGGTGTTAAAGGCAGAACTATAATCCACAAACAGGACCCTTGCATAGGTGTTCCGATTGTCCAGGTGTTGTAGAATATAGTGAAGGGCTATGTTGATTGCATCGTCTACTGAGCGGTTGGGTCTGTATGCAAATTGGAGGAGGTCCATGAGGTGGTCAGTGGATGCTTTGAGATAGGAGAGGACCAAGCGTTCAAATACTTTCATGACTACAGAGGTGAGGGCGACCGGTCTGTAGTCATTCAAGCAGGTGACCTTTGGCTTTTTCGGCACTGGAATGATGACAGCAGATTTGAAGCATACAGGAACACGGCATAAATTAAGAGACTGGTTAAAAATGTCCGTAAACACTGGAGCCAGCTCGCTGGCACAGTGCTCGAGGGTAGCAGGTGACACCATGTCCGGCCCACACGCTTTCCTGGTGTTCTGACCTTTTAAGAGCCTCCGAACCTCATGCTCAGTGATGACCAGTGGAGCAGGTGAGGTGGTGGCAGGGAGGGTAGACGGCGGGGATGGAGGGGGGGAACCCACGCGGTGCTTCAAACCTTGTGCAGGACACATTGAACTGGTCTCGTAGATAATTCTCTGTGGTAGTTCTCTGTGGTAAGGAGTGTAGGAGATGCAATCCAGTGGGGTACCTAATGATGGTAATACTGTAAATTGTGCACAAAAAATAAGAGAAAGATAGCAAAAAAGGAGGGGTGGGAATATTTTGGGACCTCACGATTTGATTCAAATCGATTCTTGGGGTCACAAATCGATTAAAAATCGATTCACGATTTTTTGCGATTTGTAATCAAAATAATAATAATTCTTTAAAAAATTACAAATACATAACATTACAAAAAAATCGAATTCAAATGTGAATCAATTTTTCCCCCCACCCCTACAAAAGACTGTGAAAAATATCTGAGATTACAAGCAGACTACAGGTTGTGGGATCTAATGTGGGAACAGGTTTCATTCGTTTCCTGGAAATCACGGAAGGATTAGCACACTGTTTAAGATAACCAAATGACTTTCCTCTAAATGCGCACCATATAAAGGACTTCTCTGAAACAATGTTTGTCCAAAAAGTTAAATGCTGGGAATTTGTTTCTTGTTCTACACAGCTAGCTGAACTCAAAGTTATAACTCAATATATAAACAGTTTAGAAACGTTTCTCCAACAGCTCAAATTTTTAACACTTAACAAAGTATTAATTCTAATGCTCTAGCCTTGGTTCACAGGAGCCCTTGTTATGGACCAAACTGTAATTCCATGGAACCAGGGAATGCATTGGAACTGTGTAAACTTCCTGATAGTTTGATTCTCTTCCTCAGAAAAGCAGCACAGCCTCACAGGAAGGAGATAGGCGAAGGAGTCGAACTATGATAAGAGATACAACCAAAGCTTGTTCTTTTTAGTGTTTTTAAAACATTTTATGGTTAGATAAAGACCAGAACAATATAAAATTCAAAAGAACAAAAGGAGAGACCATGCCTACAGTAAAACACTGATGATATGACTCTAATTCAGGTAGGGCGGTATGCTCTGAGCCTCTTGAGAGAGAGAGAAAGAGAGAGAGAGACAGCAAGAGAGACAGCAAGAGAGACAGCAAGACAAAGAGAGATAAACAGCTAGATATAGAGAGAGAGACAGAGAGCCATACACCGCAAGGGAGATACAGAGAGATTACGGAATTGTGCATGTGCATGCCAGGACCTGAATGTGTTATTTCAACCTTTACAGGAAAGGCTGACCAAACTGCTACTATGGCAACCAGGTGACATGTCATGAAGTGCCTGGAAAATGTTTTTATTTGCTCAGCAAACAGACACAGCAGGACGGCTGCTTCTCATGGTCAGTAGTGTGGATTGGAAGGAAACACCAGCGATCACAGCTGCCGACCTCAACCAGACCAGACCGTTGATGACGCCAAGCACTGCCTGCCATGAGTCACTGCTACACACACACACACTCACGTGCACACACACACACACACACACGCACACACACACACACACAAACACATCACATCTGCAGAGCAGACAGGTACAGACAGCCAAATGTTCATTCAAATCAAACAAGTTCCAGGAACATTCAAATCACATTTTCAGCAGCCATGCTAGCCATGCTAGCCATCTATAATTCAATAGATCATTTAAGTATATGAGATGAGCATGCACAAAAAAATGTGTGAATGATCAACATATACTGCAGTCTGTACATAACTGTGTGTACTCCCATGAGTGTTTTACTGTATTACTGAATGGGCCACCCAGCTACACTCTGTCCTGCAGGGATCATCAGTAATCACACTTTACGTAAACATTGGTTTCAAAGATGTAAAAAAAACAACCACCCAAGTTCAATATACCTTGCATTACTGTAAATGTGCATGGGCAACAGAGAGAGGGTACCATTATGTATGGTGAACATTACCATCACCACTGCACCTGTCATCACTTGGAGGGGATGAGAGGGGAAGAGAGGAGAGGCGAGGAGAGTAGAGGAGAGGGGAGGAGAGGGGAGGAGAGGGGAAGAGAAGAGAGGTGAGGAGAGGAAGAGGGGAAGAGAGGTGAGGAGAGGGGAAGAGAGAAGAGGTGAGGAGAGTAGAGGAGAAGGGAGGAGAGGAGAGGAGAAGGGAGAGGAGGAGAGGTGAGGTGAGGAGAAGGGAGAGGAGAGAGGAGAGGAGAGGGGAAGAGCGGAGAGGAGATAAAAGACAGGAGCTGTCCTCTTGTGGACGGCCAGGGCCCATTTGTCCTGTGGCCACAGTGAGAAACTCGAGCTCCTCCGGTCTGAGGTAATGCCAGCGTCTCTTCAGGCAGGAGGGAGTGGATCAGATAACAACAGGCAACAGACGAGGCCTCATCTTTAATCACCTCCTGAAATGACACACACATCCTCTATCTCTCTCTACTCTCGCCCTGTCTCTGTCTTTCTCTCTCCAGCTAACGCACAAATACTCAAACGTAAATAATAAGGAGGTCAGATGGCTGAGCGGTTAGGGAGTCGGGCTATTAATCAGAAGGTTGTCGGTTCGATTCCCGGCAGTGCGAAATGACGTTGTGTCCTTGGGCAAGGCACTTCACCCTGCTGGCCTCGGGGAGAATGTCCCTGTACTTACTGTAAGTCGCTCTGGATAAGAGCATCTGCTAAATGACTAAATGTATATGTAAATACACACATAAAAAAGCTAATCGTAGTGCTGTTCAATGCCAGTCCATTGATAGGGTTGTAGGGCTGTTTTGGCAGCCCCTTTTTCTCACTGGTCACCCAGACACTCGTCTGGGACATCGTTGATTTGCATGAATGCTAAAATGACAATCACACCTTAATGACACCTCTGGAAAGGTGGTCTCAACAGTTGAAGAGGAAGGTGGACCGAGGAAGACTCTGAAATTATCATAAAAAGTTGTGTTCTTGTAAATATTGTTCGAAACAGTTTTTAATGTCATGTTTGATATTATTTTGTTTCTTATTTTATGTATTACATTCTAGAAATAATTGTATTGCTGTAACATGTACATTTACAAGGTTTACAGAGTTTGTGCTTGCAGCAGACCAACATTGTCTTGCAAGGGCACTACTTGGTCTACTGCAGCCTTGATTAATGATCCAATTTGAATTTGTATGCGTTAGACAACTTTTCAGTCATATGACCGGTGTCCCCATTTTAGTCCGGTTTGGGTGTATATAGGAAGAAGTTTTTACCACTAACTTTGAGTTCTGTTTACGATACAGCTCCGGTGCGTTAGGCGCCTAGTCTTCATTGTGAATACCTTTGTTAACCATTGCTCTGAAGGTATGTTTTGTATTTGATGATATTTCATTATCATTGTATTGATTATCTTACTATTTAGATAATAAACTATTATTGTGCATTTGAAGTTACTTGTTCTCCTTGAAACGTATCTATCACGCTATGGCGGTGAAAACTTTGATCTAGTCTGGTTGATGCGGCTAGTACTGATTATAAACATAGACTTTTGAAGTAGGTTTTAACTTAAGGCCTCTGAGTCACTTACGGTGGATCTCCACGCTCCGAACGAATTTACCGGAGCCTCTGAGTGATTGGTTTACATACTAGGTCTACTATGGTTAAAATCCATATTATAGTAATGATAAACGACTGATTAGTGAACAGGCATACTTTAGGGTCGATGCTCTGATCAAGCAGACGATTTTTACCTACGCCAGAGTTTCATGTCATTAACTGTTTAGCGCTCAAGGTTACAGGTAACGCACTTGTGCACATTTCTAAAATTGGAGTCAGATGTTAACGAGTCAATTATCTCCCTGAACATCTAACCAGAATTGAATTGGGTTTCCCAAGCCGGGGACAAACACCAAGCGTCTCCGGCCTTACGAGATCTTCCCCAACCTACAGGGTTATAGATAGTAACAGAAGTAGAGATTGCACCAGGTAGTAAAGGTAGTAACACACCTACAATAAGATGTTCCTCTTCCTGGAACATTTCCCCTAAGGCTCTCATTTAAATGTTGGGCTTCCCCTTATCTATTCTTGCTTGGAAGCCCTCAGGCATTAGACAGTCATCACAGACAGGAATATAGAAGGTAGGTGTAATTATTTTGGCAGGCACACTCAGGTGTGACGCATGTCCATGCAGGCATGCATGTCTCAGATTGTTATCTCTAACAATTACAAATGCTACAAATAGATGATGGATAAACAAAAGGAGAATAATGGAATGTTCAGTGGAAAGCTCACTACGTTCATGTGTAAACACATTTGTGTTTCTGTTAGGACAGTTTAAATGTCTTCCATTTACCTGGAACTAATCAAATCCACCTGGTAATGGAACATGTTTATCTCCTCTTACTTATAGTAGCAGTATTTCACACTTTTATGGAATGTACAGTTCATTGAGTAAACACAATAACAATGAAGTAATAATAAAATGAAATTGTTCTTCACTCAATTCTCCACCTAGTTACACCTCAGGATACTGTAAGAATGCAGTCAAATGGGAACTTCTGTCTGATTATATAATTTAAGTGACTTCTCCTCAACTGTACTTACTCTTTCCTTGTAACTTGACTCATACATGATTTGTGGTTGCTGAGCAAATACCGGAACAGCCCCTCTGACCGGTACTACCACGTACAACGGATAAGAATTGTCCAGGAAGTAGCGGATCATTAACCTGAGAGAATACTACTGCACGAGTAAAGCAAAGTCACTGTGGCACCAGGCTTTTGTGAATGAAAACGTGAATTACTGATGGATGGAACCAACAAGCCTTCATCAGATAACTTGTTTCAGTCTCTCTTTCGTGACTCGTCATTTTACATTTACATTTATTCATTTAGCAGACGCTTTTATCCAAAGCGACTTCCAAGAGCGAGCTTTACAAAGTGCATAGGTCACTGATCATAACAACAAGATAGCCACAAAAACATTGCGAGTAGCCAAAACACGAAGCACACATTGTGAACAACCAAAGTAAGTGCCAAAGGGAAGAACCATAAGAGCATGTAGTTAAACAAGTTACAATTAAACAACATGAACCGCTATAAGTGCAAGTGTACCTGTGGAAAAAGCAAGCAACAATAATAAAAACAATATATCACAGCGAGTACAAAAATGTAAATCAGTTACCACTAACCACAAGAGCAACAAGTCTCTAAGCAAGAGTCATTGTGATCCTTGAGGAAACTAACATCGGGTCGAGCGAACCATTTCTAAGTACCGTTGTACTCCAGGAACAAGTGCGTCTTGAGCCTTTTCTTGAAGGTGGAGAGACAGTCAGTGTCTCTGATGGAGGTGGGGAGTTGATTCCACCACTGGGGGGCCAGACAGGAGAAGAGCTTGTGTTGGGACCGGGCGGTCTTGAGCGGTGGGACCACCAGGCGGTTGTCTGAAGAAGACCGTAGGTGACAGGTGGGGGTGTAAGGCTGCAGGAGAGACTTGATGTAGACGGGTGCAGTCCCGTTCACTGCTCGGAAGGTCAGTACCAGGGTCTTGAATCTGATACGGGCCATGATAGGTAGCCAGTGGAGAGAGATGAGGAGCGGGGTAACATGGGAGCATCTGAGTAGATTGTAGACCAGGCGGGCCGCTGCGTTCTGAATCCTCTGAAGAGGGCGGGTTGCACATGCTGGGAGACCAGCGAGCATCGAGTTGCAATAGCCCAACTTGGAGAGGACAAGTGCTTGGACTAGCTGGGTGGAGTGCTCAGACAGGTATCTCCTGATCTTCCGGATGTTGTAGAGGGTGAATCTACACCACCGGGAGACTGCAGCAATGTGGGCCGTGAGGGAGAGCTCGTCGTCCATGGTAACCCCAAGGTTCCTGGCAGAGGATGAAGGGGTCACCGTCGCAGATCCCAGGGTGATTGAGAGATCGTGGGAGATGGAGGGTTTAGCCGGGATGATGAGAAGTTCTGTTTTGGCAAGGTTCAGCTGGAGGTGGTGCTCGGTCATCCAGGCGGAGATGTCTGTGAGGCAGGCCTCAATCCTAGCTGAGATCCCCGGATCGGTCGGGGGGAACGACAGGTACAGCTGCGTGTCGTCAGCGTAGCAGTGGTAGGAGAAGCCATGGGAGGTGATGATTGGTCCAAGTGAGGTGGTGTACAGAGAGAAGAGGAGGGGTCCAAGGACGGAGCCCTGTGGGACACCAGTGGAGAGCTGGCGAGGGCCTGACAGTTTGCCTCCCCAGGAGACCTGGTAGGATCTTTTTTCTGAGATCACTAAAGCTGGCCTCAGGTTCACACCTGTAGTGCGGATCCATACGTGCGAGCTGCCTCACACTCCTTCAGTCATCTTCTGCCCACGCTAGGTCTGCGAATGGTCCTGAAGAGAAGGAGCAGTGAGAGAGGACCATCAGAAAGAGTGATGGGAGAGAGGAGATGCAAAAAGTCAAAAGAGCGAGAGAGTTGGAGAGAGAGAGAAAGTGAAGGGGGAGGAAGAGAATGAAGGGGGAGTCAGAGAGAGAGAGAGAGACAGAAAGAGAGAGAGAGATGGCTGGCTGGAACAGCAGGACAGACACCCCCCTTTGTCCAGTCCTGGGAGAGCAGAGTTTACAGCACGTTCAGGCCCAGCCTGGCTGAAGTTGGATGGGAGGAGCCAGACTGTGGCTATTTCCAGAGGAAGATGGCTCATACTACACCTCGCTGGGATAGGACAGAGACAGTGCGGGGAAGCCTAAGCTTGTTTGAATAGAGACCACACCCACTGCTTTTCTATGTGAATACTGGATGCCTAGCCTACTCTGGCTTCACAACCTTAGACAGGAAACTCAAGCTTTGTTTACATTTTTGGCATAGATATGTGTGTGGGGGTCAGAGACAGGAAGGTTAGGATTCTTTTGTCACATGACAGTCCCAGGTGAGCTGTTGTTGTTTTCAACAGGGGGAATTTGCACCTTTGCCAATGGGTCGGATTATTCCCACATTTGTCAATAAGTCAATCTAGAGCAGGGAGAGTTTAGTGGGGTCATTCTAACTGTAAAGCCGCTGGATGGTGAACACAGTAATACATGCATTTGTTTGGAAGTTAAAGAGCATGCAATGCCATTGAACAACTAAGGTCACTGCAACTTGGCATATTGACTATGGTGTAGTACAGTCAGTCTAAACAAAGAACCCCGAGGGATCTGAATCGGCTAGTGGAATGGCACTGATGAATATGCATCACATTCTTTGTCAAAGCAGACATTTGCATGTACCATTAATACGCTGGAAGCATTTTCAGTCCTTATACAATAGCAACTATTCAGCATGTGCAACCATGGAAGGGGTTGTTTGCCAACAGAGAAGCCATGGGAAGGAGAGGGAGGGTATTGGGACAATGCAGTGACTGGAATGTGGACACACCCTGCCAGCTCTTACTGGAAACCAGCCACCAGCTGTGAAGGCAAAGCCTCAGACAACCCCTAGACAGAGGTCATAAAGTAAACGGCAGTAGATGCGATATAATGAAATACATCTCACAGCATGAGAGCAGCCAGCCGTGTGTTACTTTGAAGACTGAGAGCGGAGAAGGAATGTAAAAATGAAAGAAACCTTCAGTCCAAATTATGAACAGCCTTGCAAATATAAAGACATATAAACCCTCTCCGACTTTTTATATATATATATATATTATTTTTTTTGGGCAGCAAAATAATATGATGAAACACTGACATCTAGTGGAGTAGAAGATACAACCCAGACTGTCCTATGCTCAGAAGAAACATATTCCATCATTTGAAAATACAGGACATCTGCATCTTGGGAATGTGCTTGACATAAAACCATGAAATAATTTCCTATTCCTAAACTATATTTCCAATGCAATCCATTATTGTGGACTCACTAAGATGGAGAACAGGGGGGGGGGATTCCAGAAAGCAGGTCATGTGGAAAAGGATGAAGTTGAGGGCACGATATTGTGGCACTTCATCACTCCCAGCATGAGTTCCACTTGAGAGACAGACGACATTGTGGTTTTGCAATTATTACCTTTGATTTAACCCACAACTCATTACATGCCATATCCCCATAATACCATTGACCCCACAGACAGTGTAATCGGCTTTCATGACAGTGTAACTGCATTTCAAACAGGATAAGCTCAGGTGGTGTCTTGAACCATTATTGTTGTTATTGTTGTTTTTATTATTAGATCATCTCACCTTCCCCCGAAGCATGACACATCTGGTGAGTAGAGTCCATTGAGAACAAGGGGATTAAGGCCATTGGCCCACCAGAACAATGGGATTCAATCTCTTTGGCTTCCACTTGCAATCATTTTCAGCCACATTAACCAATGCCAATCAAATGAAGTGAGGTGTATTGGTTTAATGAAGTAATTAGGTTGAAACAATGAGCTAAAGAAAACTGCACACACATTGCTGCTCTACAGAGATAAGCACTGACCACAAAAAATTAGATTCTGTCTACAAAATCTGTTTACATTTAGCAGACGCTCTTATCCAGAGCGACTTACAGTAAGTACAGGGACATTCCCCCCGAAGCAAGTAGGGTGAAGTGCCTTGCCCAAGGACACAGCGTCTTTCGCATGGCCGGGAATCGAACCGGCAACCTTCTGATTAATAGCCCGATTTCCTAACCGCTCAGCCATCTGAATCTCATGATGAGATGAACAAATAGGGAGTTAAAACGAGACGACCAGGTGTGAGCATTAAAGTGTATGTATGGTACATGTGTCCATTGCTCTTTATTACGGTACTATAGAT
The DNA here is from genome assembly GCF_963692335.1 of Osmerus eperlanus. Lineage (NCBI taxonomy): Eukaryota > Metazoa > Chordata > Actinopteri > Osmeriformes > Osmeridae > Osmerus > Osmerus eperlanus. The sequence goes on from NC_085019.1 coordinate 6,188,486, forward strand.
AATTCAAGGCTTGAATCAAGGAAAGAAGAAAACAAAAGAGATTTAAATGCATAAAAAAAAACAACCATCACATGCCTGGGACTCACTCCACCACTGTCCTCAGTCATTAACTCTTCAAGGATAAAAAGAACATCTTCTAATCCCGCCGTGAAATGAGCCCCTCACGGTATGAGATTTGCCCACATTGAGACGTGACTTTCACGAACCTTGGAGCCCCTGAATTCGAATGAACCCACATGGTCTGCTGAAGTGTCCTGGCACACTGAAAATAAAACGGACTCGCTTAAATAAGGAGGCTGGGTCTGGGCAGGAGTGGAGAGCAAGAGAACAGAGAATACACAGGGAATAAACAGCGATACACCTCTGCTATCAGAAGATCAGACAGGTGAGAACTCACTGAAGCCATTTATTTGACATGATATATCTTAGCATTTGCTGGGCTTTTGCTGGGCCATAATAACCTCTATGTATTTTGCGTTGACGTTAGAAACACACTTTGTCCTCATCAAGTTCATGATTCATCGGACTGGATTGCATTCGATTAGATGAGTGTTGTGGGAAAGAAGAAGAAACCTTTATTAATCTTCCAAGTCGTGGCACACACACACACACACACGTGCAGGGAATAACGGAAGGCATACATGCATGCCGGAGCATCCACCGGAGATGTTTGTGTCCCATCCTGTGGTCCATCCTCCCAGGGCAGCCAGGAGCAGTGTGCAGCCACATCAATGGGGCCCGAGGGCCAAGGCTAAGTACTCATTATGTTCTGGCCAGGAACAGGGCAGGATAGCGATCCGTTCTGGATGGTTTTATATTGGGTGCTTTGCTGAGGAAACCTACGTGAGCACGGGGGAAAACAAGGACATTCCACACAGAAAGACCCAGGAGACCGAAAGAAAAGCAATGCATGGTCTGCATAGGAGTAAAGGCATATGTGTGTCAGACATTGTGCAGTGTGCTGAAAATCGATTCAAAAACACTGGTGAGAATAAATGTTCACTTTTTCACAATCATTAAACGCCATTCTTTTAATCAAATGTTCAGCGGCCTGGACCTATTTGTCAAGTAAGACATTTTTGGCACAACTCTAAACACATTCTCATTCCCCTAAAAACATTTTTCATTGTGATGCACTTGTGCTGCAAAATGGTAAACACAGGCGGCAAACAGTAAACACAACAACAACACAGTTGTCATCTGTAAAACACAATGACTCTAATGGTTTCTAATGGTGGTTTGGGACAGTGTCAGCTTTCACCGTGGTGTCCCCATATGAGAATAGTTCAACATCAACCAGCATTTTTTACTGTGAATGTTTTCCTTCCACCATACAGCCCTTTTCTCAACCTAATTGAAGAGTTTTTCTCTGTGTGGCGGTGGAAGGTCTATGACTAAAACCCATATACCAGGGTAAATCTCCTACAGGCAATGGAATTGGCCTGTGGTGACATAGGTGTGGAGTGTTTTCAAGGCTGGATCCAGCACACCAGAGGGTTTTACGTAACCCTGTTTTTTCTTTGTTCTTTGTCGACAGTACTAAGTTGTGATGGTTAATGTAATATTTTCTTTGCATTTACTGTGTATACATAAACAAATTTGTCTTTACATGTAACTACATGCCCTGGATGCTGTGTTCCCCATGTTTTTGTGTTGTGTCTAATGATTGCTCCATAGTTTTTATATATTGATTTGCTGTGTTTATGCATTGTTTGATTTTGCCAGAAGAGTCAGAGGTTTTGGAAATTTAGTTTGAAGTTTTGGTTTTGTGTTTACAGTTTTGAGAAATGTGTTTTAACAATTGTGAAAAACTGTAATCTTTTCTGGATTGCAAACAAAAATCCCATGAAATGAAACTGATCATATTAAGAAGTAGCATTGTACATAGAATCATGACAAAACATTGCTAAAACATTCTTAAGCAGTATGCGATCATTTTGTGATGTGACTTGTTACAGGCCTACTGTATTGACTGGAGTCCAAATTCCACACCCAAGAACCAGGCAGTGAGAGCATTCTAAGGTGTACAAGGTGACAGACTATACGGGGGCGTGTGGTAATGGTGCATCTGTGAAGGATGAGCCGCCTGCAGGCACACCTGGGGGTCTGGTTAACCGTTCAGCCGTTTTGATGGCGTTTGATTATCCGAGTTCATCATCCTTACACAGAGGTTATTTCTGCTTGCTATGACAATCCTAATTAAAACTGGAACCCAGTTTTTATTGTATCGTTTGTGAGCTAAATTGTTTTTACTGTATGTAGGCCAAATTGGTTGAGGCAGCAGTGATTGATTTGTTTTTCAGGTGGTGAAAGCTCTCAAACAAGTCTGGAATTATATTGTACCAAATTGGATCATATTATTGGATAAAGACATTTACAAAATGTCACTTTCATATCAAATGAACGTTTCTAATTTGGATTTTCATTGCACTGCCCAAAGTTTTACAAAGAAACCGTCTTCGAGAGGAAGATGTAAATCTAAATTACAACAGGCTGCCAAAATGCCTGCAAGGGCACAGCCGAAGGAGAGGAATGTCTTGCCACAAGCCCAGGTCTTAATATGCAGTTAGAGAGGGCTGAAATATTACTCTCTATAAAAGTTTTATGTGATTTTGGCAGCCCTAATCTGCAGTATAGCTGCAGAATTGCCGGTGCCCACTGCTATGCCCTGGTCATCCATTGCCAGCTTATCATCCAGTCTGACACCTGCTTCCATGGACAGGGGGATGCAGGCCAAACGGCAAGCTGACTGGACAGAGCATATGGCTCACCCACATAACTCACCTTACTGTCTGGTTATGATGCCACAAAGAAAAACTAATGTTAAAAGGTGCACAGCTCCATGAGTAGAATCCACTGTCCTCCAGGAGATGTCATAATGTTCTGCATTTTAAGGAGTTTATATCTACAGTATATACAGTATACTTACTGTATTAGTATCAAGTCTATCTATAGAAAACGGGCCAGGAGTTTATGTGGGTTTAGTTATCCATATAATTACGGAAACTGGTGTGTAGACGTTCTGTACTTTGTCTCAGGGTGCGGTCATAGATAGCTGGAGGGCATATAGAAACATGTAAATGGACAATCTGTTCACATGTAGCCTGTGTGACACACCTTGTGCCCTACAGTCTGTCATCCGTTTTGTATTTTTACTATAAAACTGAATTTACTGTAATTGGAGACATAGCCAATGCTGCATATTTCAAGTATGCTTGTAGTTAACATGCTCATAATCAGTGCCAGTAGCTTATGTGGCATGTTTACCTTACATCTCCATGAAGGAGTCAGTGAGGGAATTGAGAAACGAATTTGCTCAAATGAACAACCAAAGCTTTTTCCAGTCATTTTACAGGCGAACCAGTAAAGGTTATAATCACAAGGATATATATAGATCAAACTTTTGCTTTATCAAAATTCTAACATTTAGATGTTCAGCGTCGAGGTAGAGGTAGTCTAACAGAGGTCCGAAAAAGGATGATCAATCTCAAGATCAAAACCACATCCCTTCATTTGAACAACTTATGAACGTACTGTAAATGCACCTCTCATCGCAGGTAGCCTGGAGCCGTTTTGAGTCAATCCGTGTGCACTATCAATTTGGGCTTTGAATTTGAGAAAGCACCCAGGCACTCTAGCTAAACAAACACATAGACACAACAAAGGATTACTGGGGCAATGCTGTGCCGCACACTATAAACATACTGTTTGATGTCAAAGGTAGGTAGTCTGCCATCAACTCTAAATTCATGCACACGACTGAAACGCAACAGGAGTGAAGAAAGGCGTACAGTTGTCGCCTACATGAGCCCAGTGTTTGGTGGCAGCTGTGCTGCAACTGTGCTGCAACTGTGCTGTCACATACTGGTCAAAGGAGCAGGCCCTGCGGCGGACACAAGCACAGCATCTATTCAGCTCTCTTCTGGGTGCTTTAATATTACTGGAACACTGGCAGGTGTAAGAGAGGTGACACCAAAGAATACAGATATGAATCACGGTATTTCGCAATAAAATACTCAAAACAGTCTCTGCACCGGTATGTTTTTTTCAATCCGATACAATCCCAATTATAATCACATGCTTTTTCACAAATTCAATTACAAACACTCGTACCGTATGCCACTCAACAGTGATTTGACTGTTAACCTTTTACATTGAAAACATGTGGCTACTTCACATTGAAAGCCTTTGCGCCTACGAGACACTTACAATGCATTATAAAGTGCGGCGAAAGCCATCAACACAATCAACAAATTACATACTGTAAGCTAGCCACAAATTAGAGTCTGAAAAACAACAAGCACACAGCCAGGCTATAGGGCAGAAGTCATGACCAATAAATTAGCCATCCATAAATCTTTTAATCACTGCTCACTACTAATAGCCACAGCATAAATAAATTACCGTTTGGTAATCAATGCTTAATTAACTTGGTTTCTCTAGCCATAACAAATCCCAGTGTTGGTTCTGTATTCCACCTTTTTACATATTTATGACATAAACTGAAGAACATGAATCTGCTAGGTTAGAGTGTCACAGCAGCTAAAGAGAGAGATGATTAGTATTCATAGTTCATTTTACTTAGCCTACTGCATTGAAGTGGGATGAGTCAAGGTTGATATGGTCTGGTCTGGTTTGCTGGTCTGGTGTGGTCTGCAGGTCTGGTCTGGCACAGAGTGATGTGGTCTGGTCTGTTAACTCCTTTGACTGTCCTAGACTGATCTGCTTTGGTCGTTGACTGGTCCGGTAGACATGATCTGGTTCAAAGTTTAGCCACAATCTCCAGCTTTGGGAGTTTCTTTCTCTATTATTGTCTTTCTTTCATTCTCTCCCTCCTTTTCTATCTCTCTCCCTCTCTCTTAAGCTCTCTCTCTCTTTCTCTCTCTCTAGCTATACCATGGCGATGGCGATGCCAGAATCATGATGTCCCTGCAGCTGGGCTATCCTGGCAGCTAGTATGAGAAGCAGGCCAGTGGTCACCTCTAGGCTGTAGGAGAGCCAGGCCATGGCAAGAGACCAGCCAAAGGACACATCCACTAAAGACAGCTCCTCAGGACCCAACACCTGCTGGAGTTCTGCCAGAGCCTGCTGGCAGTAGCTGATATACACACTCACCCCAGACAGGGTGAACAGACCTGTGGAGAGAAACAAACAGAGGTCAGACTGATGGACAGATAAGCAGTTCGACAGACATAACATGGAGAAACAGACAGACGAACCAAAGTCAGATAGACTGACAATCATCGGACAGATGGCAAGAAAATCAGTCAGACAAACAGACAAAAGTTTGAAAGTTACAGCACGAAATAGATCATACGATACGATACGATGAACTTTATTGTCCCGCTCAGGGAAATTTGTCTTGGTCTCTGTGGTGCGTCATAAATGCCTTGACAAGATCATGTTAAGATCAGAACTTCTGATGTGCGAATATCTGGAATCGACCTTTTGAAATGTACCTATTCAGTCTGAAAGACACCCTGAGTTCCATGACAACTTATTTCACTAAACCTTCAACCACTGTGCCAGACCTACGTGACAAACACAAAACCATCATTTCAACTGCATATTCAAATCACGTTATACATTAATTTTAAATCACCGAAAATATTTATATCAAAGATACTGGCTTTTGGTTGCTAAGCTGTTTCATGTGTCAACAAAAAGAGAAAGTGTTTCTTTGCCTTCCACAGAAGATAAGCCACTTTTTAAGCTACAGTTTCTTGTTTAGGTTATTAGCCGCATAACTCCTTGGTATACCTGCCAGTCCATCAATACAATGTTCAAAAATGTGAGATACAGTAGCCTTTAATTAACCACACACTGTATACAGTATACAGTCAACTGCTTTCTAGAATAGTCTATTTGTCTGCTTCATTTACTCATAAATGTTTATACACACAGGTAAAATCAATTTACCAAAAGCTATGATGGTGGTACACTAAATTCATCTGCCTACCTTATCAGACTAAAGTGGAAAAACAATGGAGCGTTTTTAAACATTAATCTAAATTCAAGACATGATCTGATTTTACTCTTGGCTTGTTCACAGCTAATTACCAATCTAGATGGGGAATGGACAATGAATCAAGCAGCACTGTTCCAAATTGAAGATGAAGAGTTTAAAATCTGAAGGTTTCTACTGCTTGATAAACAGTACTGTACAAACCTATTGGAAATGCATTGTAAAGGTAAAAGGAGGAGGAATCTAGCTGTTGGGTTTTGCTGTTGACTATTTAGGAGATGAAAACATTGAACTATTTGTATTAGCATTATATTGTATTGTATTGTATTATACAATTCATGAAGCACTTTTTAAGCATGCTTTCCAAAATAAAATGTTTATAACCCCAAAGATTGATTTTTCCTGTGTTGTAGTGAGAAGAAAACATGCAATACAATAAGACAAACAGAACTGTTTGGCTGAGGGTGTTTGTTGTGGAATAGACCTCATTTCCCAAGAGGTGCTTGACAAAACAAAAGATCACAGAAAACACTGTACTCAATCAAATACTGTGCATGTTACACACATGGTGCCAACACACAACGTTCCAAACAGAAATCTAATTAACCATACATTATCTTGTTTAGCATATACTGTACACTAAATATGCAAGCCAAAAGTCCAATCCAATTTTTGCAACGAAGAAAACCCTTCAATAAACAGAACACACTCTCAGGACACATAAATGAAACAGTGTCAGCAGACAGAGATGGTCTCTCAGAGGACGAGAGGCCATGTTGATACATCTAGACAGGTGATGATGTTCTGTACCTCCAGGTGGTCAGCAGTGATAAAGAGGCTCGGATCTATATGTTGTCAACAAAAGAACAGCAGGATACTTATTTTTCTGTAGAATAAGTGATTCTAAGTGTAATACAATGCTTAGACTCAAGTTGATAGTATAACCATACGGCTGCCTGAAAGTATAAAAGTAATTGCCAGTATAATCATACAGCTGTCTGGAAGTTTGACAGTAGTTGCCAGTATAACCATATACTATATATAGAGGACAATGTAAATTCAGAAATTGTACCAATTTCTATTAGATTAAAGCATGTAAAAGTCTCCAAGATTTATTTTTGCCTTCAAGATTATTGAAAAATTGTCCGGAAAGATGCTTTAATTATATATATATATATATATGGCATTGCTATCCAGGTCAATAATCATTGAAACATTCAATCACTGGTCCAGCCTACTGTATCTCTGCTATTGTTTAGATATTCTAATGCTAAGATTAGCACCTAATACTTACCATTCCTTAACTCACAATTCCGCAGTGATAATCCAAATATGCAAATAGGACACACTTATTTTAAAGACAAATTGGGTTTAGAATGATATTTGATCTGTAACTATGAAAGAAAAGTTGATCTACCTACCTGTAAGAAACATTTGCATTTTACAGCTATCAGCTGTAAAATGCAAATAATTTATTTGTCATTTATTTGTCATGATCGTCATCATTCTGTTCTTGAATCAAAAACCTACTGTATGCAGTTCAAAAACTGTCTGGGCTATTAACTCTGTGTAGTGCAACCGTTCCAAAAAAAACTACACTTGACTTGTCAAAGAAAGAACGATTACCTTTGTCACATGTACGTTTCGCTTCAGTGGACACTCCTTTACCCGCGGAATGTATAGTGGAAACCTGGACCATTCAAACATGCAGCTAAAACAGTACTGCATTTGATAGGGAATCTGACATTTCTGTTCAGGAGTAGGCTTGTTTGTTTTAATCACCCTTAATTTGAGATATTTCAATACACTTGTTACAGTAACAACTGGTAGCATTATGTGCTGTGAGACTGGTCCAGTATACAGGATCAAAAAGTGGTAATTGCTGATCCAATACCATGGTGCAATGAGAACCTGAAATGTGAAAAATCATTTCATGAGATCATAAGAGAGCAGGAAATCAATGCTTCAGATGTCTGGCTTTTGTCACTTGATTGAGCATGCAGGGCTTGCATCCAGCTGTCTGCGGATTCTTGCTATGAGGGATTGGCAGATATCTCTGTAGAGTGCTCTGAGTATAACCAGCAATTATATTGTATCGAATCATATGCCAACTATAGTATATAGAAGCTCCATCATGTAAAGTTAAGGGGTGGTTTCTGAGCTTATATGGCCCTACAGTACTGTAGTTCTGACTTTCAGGGGTCAACCTAGTTAGCAGAGCATACATTGCACTTTACTACAGTGTAGACAAGATTGCTAACCTGAGTTCTCCCTCAATAACATTGTAAGGGTGTACATACAAATTTTGTCCAACACCAGTTCAATATCAGGTATGTACTGAGGTAGACCTCAAGCTTCAACCACCCACATAGGCAAGCACACAAGCAATGTACTGTCGAGCTATTGACAACATTTGAACCTTTCATAACCACAACGATTTTCTTTAGTACAGCTTCACAGTACAATCATTATTTCATTGCCACAAGCTTTGCAGGATTCAGTCCTACTTACTGCAGAGGAGGAAGTAGGAAGCGGAGCCAGAGATCAGGCAGGGACTGTGGGCCAGAGAGCTGACTAGACCAGAGATCCAGCCGAACACTAGTAGCACCAGGCTAATAGGCAGCAGGATGACGATCACCTTGTGAAGCTCTGGAGGGAGTGGGACAACCGACAGAACAACGTCACTGGGCAGAAACAGTCCTCTTGTCAGGCTTTACATGGTGTTATGCTTACACAAGGACAATTCTCTGTTCTTTCAACGGCTCAGAGACAGTGTTTTTAAAACAGATATGTTTGGGGAACAGCTGGTAGTACATGTACTATATGTGTCGTGATGTTATGCTCATTTGCTTTATGATGCCTGATCTTGTGTAATTAATATTGCACTCATTGTTTTTGTTCATTATCGGCATTTGGAAGACAACAATATAGCTTTTTAAAGAATGTATATATAAAGAACCAGGATTTCAATTACCGTGATTGAGATGAAAACAAAAGAGTAAACATACTATATGGCTGCCCAGCAGATAGCATATTTTAGGCTATGGTTACCAGGCTCCTAAGCCCTGAATCTGTGACGGTGCAACAATGACACTCACTGATAAGATGTCTCTCTACCTCAGACAGGGTGGATGTGTCCATTGTGAAGGAGTGAATAAGGTGGGAACTGGCATTTTTTCCTGTAGATTTAGTAAGAAGAATGACATAGAAGAGTCACATAGACAGAGAGGACAAAAGGATTTCATTTCAATTACAATAGTATCATTCACTTTCTCAATAAATACTATGTAATATTAATAATTGAAAGTCTATAGGAGCTTATTTATTACACACTTTACCCCATCATTCCTCATCACATTGATCAATAGGTCAAATACTGTAAATATCAGCCTTTCACTTTACAGTCCTAGCTGGCAGTTATTGCAGCCATTTCCAACTCTTGGTCTTTCGGGTGCTGTCTAGCAGGTGGTTCATCAAAGGGATGGTTGGTTAGTAACACCACAGTCATATTTTTATATAATACTGAATCCATAAGGATGCATTAACCCATGACATGAAACAATAAGAGGATGTGTCTTTAATACATATAAGTACAGGTAATGTGATAAGAACTGTGACTTCAAAATTCAGATGCCTTCAGAGATGGCAATCAGAAGAACCTCAGTGGAATTGTAAATGGGGTATTGAAAGACGTGTAGATGTGAGTGATACTTAAATTACATTTCAGGACACTGGCTTGATAAAAAGTACTGTTGATAACATTTACATATTCATTTTTGACTTTTTATACTTTCCAAACATGTAGCTGCAATGTCTACAGCGAGCATATTGCGTAGGCAATTGCTTGAGGAAAAACCTAACAGATGCACGTTCTTTCGTTCTCATCTACAGGAGAAAGATAATCACTCTCATTTATCATGGGAAGTCAAATATGTTTAATGATCCACGATGGCACAAAGTAACCTAATTGTTACTTATGCAACACGTGGTTTAAGTGTTTACAATGACCCCACACCAGTTTAATATTGATAGTTGTCTGACAGCTTGTGATTTTGTACTTTTTTTAACTATGGAAATCAACGTCGATGGTGCCGGATGAGATTATTTGATATTGACCACAGACTGAGTGCATTACAACATCCGTACCTTCATATATTCTCCAAAGACCCGAATGAGAACTCAGGTCTTCAAAGTCTGGATGGTTCGGTTTAACATCGATAATGTACCAATATTCGCTCCCAATTGACACGGCAAGTAAGGCAAAACTGAGTAAACCAGTAAATCCAGCAACAAGAACAACCACTCCGTACCTCATTTTGTAAAAAATAAAATAATATATAGTTTTTTTTACGGTGACCGGTTTAGTAGAATCCCATGGTCAGATCAGCATAACCAACGATAGAAAGGGCACACACGATGCGCAAAGCTCTCCATGGTAGTGTTCCATCGGCGTCCTTTAGCCTCTCATCAGCCAAATGCTTGTTGTTATCCATACAATTAAATTCCTGCAAGAAAACAGACTGAGTAGCATATTCAGGTAAATCACGTTTGTAGCACAAGCACTGACAGCCATAGACTGGGGCAATAATTTCGTTGCTGCGTGTGGAGGGCAGGCAAGGAACTGGCGCGCAGGTTTGTCTCAACCCTACTGTTCATCCCCATCTATTATACACTGGTGGAAGTGAGTCAATGCTTGAACAGGAAATTCATGGTATGTATTCCGTAGCCTGTTGTTGATTTATACTGTATATTTAATTAAGTAACTTTGTATACAGTTATACCCGTTTGTCATTGCATTGATTAAATCATTATTGTGTGGGAAAGGAGCTTGATATTATTTTCAAAAAGAAATCCTGAACTAATTGTTCACATTAGGTTGTTGTGCAAATCATTATAAAGTATCTATTAATGGTGTGTGGGAGAGGATGTGCAGCCTTCCACCAACACACTTGTTTGTGGCCTGTACAAGGTCGTTCTTCAACGCTGTTAATTGACGTGACATAAAAGCGCGTCTACCCTGCGTGCCCTGTTGTTACAGATGGCAGCCCGTTTGAAATAAAATAGAAAAAAACTGCAAAACTCAGCACATCTCAAACTAATTTTGACGTGTAGGCTACTGCCCTCTAGCGCTCTTTGCGGCAGATAGGTTGAGGCCTGGCGGCCTACAACTGGGCTGGCGCAGTTGTATTTTCTGACCAGGTTAAATTAGAAGTAGGCTTTTTAAAGGAGACATGACATGCTTGGATGCATTGCATTCGGCCCGAATGTAATGATAGGATGTCTTTCCTGTCTGTCAATCTCACAATAGAAACATCAACAAATAAAAAACATCTGGATCAACAGCGGTCCAAAAACAGAATCAATATAGGCCTAGGCGTTGCTTTTCCAAGCTGGAGGCAACTGCAGGAATTGAAGGATTTAAAAACCGTGCATGGCTGCTGTTTTTCTTAACAGATGTAATAGTTTCCACTGTGGGGAGGCAAATTAGATCAACAACACCTATGTTACCTAGAAGGATTATTGTAGGGTTTGTGATAAGCCTACATATCAAGGAAATTCAAATGAGTACTACAACCCTAGTGTACTGAGACACTAACAAGGTTTTTCAAATACACAGCTTTCACATATGGTGAAAACACAGTACTGAGATTGATTGGTTTACCATGGGACACACATGGACTCACCACTGGGAAATGAAGGATTCATTTAAAAAAAACTACCCAGCAGATTTGCATTCATATTTTGTCTGGGTGGGATAATTACAATGTGAGTTGATGTGCCAAAGGGCTTTGTGATCAGTTGACACTGGAGAAACGTTAACAATCGAAGTAAATTTTTTTTGAAGGGAAGCGCCAACCCAAAGCATGTCTATGGGTTATCACAATTTACTTTACTCTATAATCATTATGGAAATAATATGTTGATTTGATAGGATAAGCAAAATAAACACATTTAAAGATGATTATCTGATAATTGATAGCTGTATGGTAGACATTGTTTACCATAAAAGTAGACAAAGCGTCATTATGCATGATGCAGAATTTTCTCACAGGCAAGTGATGGCAAAGGATAATACACCCTAAAGGACAATCTAAGAAAATCTAAGAATTACTTCACAATAACAATATGGTCATCAACAAGTTTGGTTTTATTATAATCAACACCATTTATAAACAATTTCAGGAAAATAGATAAAAAGAAAAAAAGATCTCTATTGACATGGAATGATAGCCTTCTAAAACATCATTTCTCAAACTGAAATAGAGTGTAGTGGACAGCATGTAATTTGTTGTGACATTGTTTTCCAGAAGGATCCATTGTAAATTAGATTTCTTAGACATCACACTTCACTCTGAACTCCACATTGTGCTGCCACTGTGGTCCTTGGAAGGATTGGCAAACGTGGCTGGATGCAGCAAGCTCCCAATTGACCCTCGGCCTCCACACTCATGGCATTGGATCTGAGAAGGTGGGTTTGATAATAAAAGCAATATGGCAAAATTGGAGGATGGTATGTCTTACCAAAGCCAAAATAGAGCAAAGTACTCTAAACGCTAACGCTATTCCATTGATCTCAGATGCACATTTGTCTTTATTTGAGAGGGCACAGGCTGGGGGTCGACAGGCAGGGGCTCAAGGAGAAGACTTGCATAGAGTACAGTATGGGGAAAGAGGGGAGAGTTACAGTGTAAGGCCTCTAGACAGAACTTTAGAGCAGAAACGGATGAGTTTGCATGCTGATAACTGAAGCATGTGACTGGACTTCTATCCTAACACAGGGGTCCAGTTTCCCAGACATGGATTAAGCCTAGTCTTACACTAGACTAAAAACGTTTTCAATGGAGATCTTCATTAAATTCTTATCGTACTTTAGGACTAGGCTTAATCCATGTCTGGCAAACTGGACCAAAATGTTTGAGGTTTTGCTCACAGATGTCTGTGCCAGAGGTGACTCAATAGCAGATTTAAATGTGATGAACTGCAATTAAAACTTTGGTCTTTTGCTCAAATTAACATGACTTATTATTAACCAGACTAGTCATACATACATGCATTTGTAAGTGTAATGACTGTGCAGTCAATGCAGGCGTTTGCACTGTATTGGGTATTGTGGGAAGGAATGTTCAACTTAGAGCACACAGTTTGCTTAAAAAATGTGCCACCTTCAAAGCATTTGGAAATAACAGTGAAAATGCTCTCCTTCTCAGCACCTGCCTTCTCTAACCGGACGTGACCTCCATATATAGGTGTCCCAGTAGCCTAGAACTGTTCTTGTTTCACATAAGGCCAGATATATGTGGTGACAGACATCACTGTTAGATGTAATATATACCATAATCTACAAAGGTTATCATAAGCAGCTGATGGAGCCAAATGCCAAGATGTGTCTTGTGGGAGTTTAGGACAGCACTGTCAGTGGGTGCAGGTGTTTTCCTCGACTCCTCATTAGAGATCCGCCCTCTGGCTGAGTGTGGAGGTGCCTTACCCAGAATGATAATGAACGTATGAGCGAAGCCAGTTCAGGCATGGCACTCGGGCAGTGCGCGTCATACCACCCATCGCCGTGTTCTCAGCCCATAGGCTTCGCTCGATAGGCGGCGCTATGAAGTCGCACACATGCACGCACACCCGTCCTCGCTAACCTTTGTGTTCTGCGCTGCTGCCACCCACCACCATCCCCTTCTCCCCCATGTTGTCTGTCTGTTCTCCCCGTTGGGGGATTTAACTCGTTGCTCCCTGCCTCATGTCATGCATGCTGCAGTGAAGGCAGGGAGCGCTTCCCCAAGTACATCCATTCCGCCAATGTTAAACCTGTTCTCATGTACTGTATATGAATAAATGGTGAAATCAATCACGTGAGTGTCTTGACTGAACGGAGGACAGGGAATTTATTAGCTATGGGAAGAGTTTGTAATGCATTTGTATTGGTTTTACAATGTGTGCCTCAAATTGAAGACGTTGTTGTATATTTCATGATGTGGGGAATGTCACTTGGAAAATAAAGTAGACGTTAGGTTTCGGGGGGAAAAAACACACACACATAAACAAAGAACTTCCTAACATTTTTCACTTTCTCCCAATAGAAAACAAGAAGGTCACCATGCAGCTCCCCTTTCTCTCTCTCTCTCTCTCTCTCTCTCTCTCTCTCTCTCTCTCTCTCTCTCTCTCTCTCTCTCTCTCTCTCTCTCTCTCTCTCTCTCTCTCTCTCTCTCTCTCTCTCTCTCTCTCTCTCTCTCTCTCTCTCTCTCTCTCTCTCTCACTGTGTGTTCTTCTGTCTCTTTCTTACATACAAACAGTGGTGAAGGTCTGCCCCGGTCTGGTCAGTCTATGTGTCTGTGATGGGCTTGACATGAATGGGTGCAGGTCCTCCCTCTCTCCTCCTCTTCCTCCTCCTCCTCCATGCTCCTCCGACCCCAAGCTAGCCCAGGGGGCTCAGTATTCCCAGAGGGAGGAGCTGTCAGAGTCGGCAGCATCACTCTTCAGCGTGCCTCCCTGATCCCCACGCAGGTACTTGCCATTGTTGCCCTTAATGCCCACACGGCCATGTTCCAGGAACTCCATGTAGAAGTCCTCAGGCTTGTCTCCGTCGGAGCACACGAGCCCACTGCTGGAGACATACCAGAACTTTCCGCCCACGCCTGTGGACAGGGCACAGTCATTAGTTGAGGTGAGGGAAGAGCAATGTATTTTACTGAGGGTAAGTTAGTCAATGTTAGAACACACATGCACACTGTCACATGGAGCAGGCCTTGTCATAGACCCACACTGACTTTTTATGTGATAGGCTCCGTCACTGAAGAGCAATGAGAAGATGTCGTAGACGGAACGGTTCGAGTCTAGCGTGTTGGAGTTCTTGTGGTGACACACAAATCCGTTCTCTCCTCGAAGGATCAACATTGGGCGGTTGATGAGTTTCATCAGGAACAACTCGTCATCACCTGCAACACAGACGCCTGGTTTCAGTACTTCATCTCCAGCTGTGATCTGGAAATCTATCCTAATGCCTGACTATCATGCAGTACAGTTCATGATCATTTCAGTATTCTCAGTCTTATTTCTGAGGTGACTGAACAGCTCATGATCATTTGAGTATATTTAGTTCAGTGTCCGGGGTGAGAAAAACACAATCATTTTAGCCATTAAAGGATCCACGGCAACTAAGTATGGAGATCAAAGGATGGAGATCAAAGCTCTCACCTACAGAATCGCTGACTGCTGAAAGCTGCCCGTTCTTTTTGGTGCAGACATACTTCCCGTTGCTGGCCTTGAGAGCCACTCTCCGGCCGAGCCATTCAATGTCAAACATGGTGTTGGCGTCCCTGTAGGGGGATGTGTGAAGGGCAGGCAGGGGTCACAAGCTTCATTTTAACACAAGCACCTGAATTCCATTACCAGGAGCTGAATACCACATTCTTACACTTCTGTCGCTGTGGACTGTATCCCGCCGTGAGACACCAGTGTCCAATAAGTGCCTCCGTTGGTCCGGAACATGCACTTCTTGCTCTCCTTGTCAATCTCCATCTGGAACGTCTCCATGTCTGTCTCTACATCCTGATTGGCCGAGATACTCACCCCTGGTCGACAAAAGAGAGGAAGAAAGCCGACAGTTCCAATTATTGCACCATTACTCCACGGACAATGAGTATAAAGACGCTATCTCTTTTTATAAGCCATTTAGAACCCTAAGCATTTAAAGGGAAATGTGAACACAGTGAAAATGTGACATCTAATTATTAACCTGTCAACAATCCCCTATAGTTACATTGTCACCACAGGATCAGACATAAGCCTCTCGTCCTATTCTCCTCAACCTAATATCACCTTCAATCTGCAGTGCTATTGAGAGCTGTACTGCATTGCTTCTTAGAAAGAAGTACAAAAATATAGCTGAAGAACTATGTATATTATAGGTATAGGAAATGTCGATCTGTATCAATCTGTTCATTTGGATATATATTCATATATATTATGAATAGTACATTTTATAAAGTAAACATTCCTGTATAGTATGTGATGCCTCTTGAAATAGGTACATGAAAGTAGAGAGATTTGGCTGATGTGACCAACTGCATTATATTATACATCTCAATTGCGTTATATTGTATGCTATTTTGGTATTTTGAAGTGATACACGGCCTACATTTATCTGTGAGGTATTGGTGCCTCGAGGTGGCGTGGAGCGACCTTGGCACTGCATTTGTGCGCCCTCCTGCTGGGCAGATGAGCCTGTCACTTGCCCTTCTGTCTTATCCTGCCACTTTATCTGTCTTACAAACCCTCCTTGTCCTGTCGGAGCAGATACTTGGAACCACCGAGGCATATGCTCTGATAGATCAATAGAGATCGGAGACAACAGCTGATCAAACACGATTGATAGCACATTGTTCATAATGTCCCTATATAGGTTACTTGTACATTAAGTGTTGATTCATTCAAATACCCCAGGAGCTTGACACTAACCCCTGAAACACGGTTAGAACTGTGCACCTCCAGTTCTCGAGTATCTGATACACTCACATATGCTGCATTATTCATACTGTACATTGAATCATCTGATGAATGAGTCAAATTTCAAATGTAAGTGGTTCACTCGGGTTCACTCGTCAGCCCGTGCCCCATCCCTCAGCCCGAGATTGTGTAATAGCATTATGTGCTCCACGTGGAGCTTCTGCAGAGCAACAGCACGGTAAACCTTCAGTGTGCGGTCGGCATTTCCATGTTCCTTTCCTATCCTATACTTTATGTGAATGACATGATAAATGTAAAACTCGAAATGGATAAAAAGCCATCAGTCTTCTAATTTGCCTCAGATTTAGATGTGACTAAATGACTCAATTGAAGCTCTACGCATTGTGTGCATAAGTACCCCTGTTGGATTTACATCCTGCTTCACACAATGTCACACTGTATGGTGTAACCAAAGCACCTAAAAGACAAGACTGCTTCTGGTAAACATCCCCCATATTCTAACAGCCTTTGAAACAACAAGCACCTCTCTGGTTATCCAACAGCTACAGCAGCTGCAGGCCTGCCTACACCCCCTCCATGACCCCACGTAAAACCCCAGTGTCTGTCCGCTCAACTGAATTAGTGTGAACATACGACCCTTACAGTAGACTGCTACTGGTCTGCTAGCTGTGGTTCAATTTAGATGCCACAGAAATATCCCCTCAACCTTTCTCTTAAGCCTGTTACCACCCTAATCCCACACACCCAACCATGCTGCTCCTTCGCTTGCGCTAATTCCATCTGTGGTGAAATGCAAATCTTCACCACAGGGCCCACTAAGCAGCTTTTGTTGTTCCTGGTTCCTGAAGAAGGAAAAATAAATGTGTTGGAGCTGAAGCTACGGGCAAAATCCTGCCAACATCACACGGTTCAGACAGGGCATCTTGTGTGGGCAGAGTTGTCAGGTGGGGGCATCGTAGTCAAATTGTTTTCAATGTGACCTGAGGATCATTTTACTTCAAGCAATATGCAAATTCCAAACATACTCTTGGGTATGTTGGAATAACATTGGGGTCATTTTAGTTTAATGCAGTAGTTCAAGACCAGTTGGCGAGCATGAGATGCCAGTTTGGTGCTTAAGGAGAAATGTCATCAACGTGACTTTGCCCCATTAGTATATAATTACAGCGACATAAATTAATTGACATGCAAATGGCCTAAAGTAACTTTTTTCTCCCAAGGACGTTGTGAAGCAGTATGATATCAAACAAGTCATACAATATTGGTCCTCAGTCTTTTAAGTAAGCATCAACCTAGCACAATAATAACAATCATTATAAAAAAAAAACGCTTCCACTGTTGTTGTCATTGCTCTTCAGCCTTTCCACCTGTCTTTACCTCCTGTTCAACAGCGCAGATCCCAATGTCTGCTCTCCAACCCAAGTCCATCCCCAGAGCTGACTCTGGACATGGTAACTAATCTGTCTGGACACAGCTCCCATTTTAACCAGCCTATCGCTGTCTGTACGGCCTAATGGCCCGCAAGCTGCTACACACACCATGGAGAGACCTCATTACAACCACTTGTTGTTGGAAAAATAAGTCCACTCTCACTGCAAGGATAAGGTCTGGGAGCGACCAGTATCAGTCTAACACTATCATCAATCCTGGTTCTGGTCACTGCTAATTAAAAAACACCCTCTGGATGTGTGTCATGGGAGTCATCTGCCCTTGTCCTAATCTTCAATGGACACACAGTGAAAATGACAAAGCCCATTACCACAATTACCCCTTACGGCAGGCAGCTCTCAACCACTCCCTGGATCACAGGGTGTAACCATGGATCCCTCTCAGGTCTACAGGGACAAGTGTTGCTCAACTGCTCATGTGTATGAATTCCGGCCTTTTTATGGTTCATCTGATTGCTGTGTTGAGTGCCATGGTTTAAACCTACATTGTCAGTGTCAGTGCCAAAGGTATTGACACCAGTGTAGGAGTTTATATTTTTGGTGTACATTCGTTGATGGCATGTTCATCACATTTGGGTAAAGAACGTGTCATCCCTAAACCACCACTAAAGCGTCGGACACTGAAAAAGCCCCACATGTCCTAGGACTAGTCTCAACCTTAGGACGGAGCACAATACAGAGTTTGTTCTCACGGTACAACATTTGCTTCTTACAAACCCAAGCAAGTGATTTGTAAACACGTTTTTTCTGTTATACAGCAAGGCGTTCAATAACAGTACAAAACAGCTAAGTGCTCTGTTTTTCACATGGAAGCCCACACTTACGGTTGCCTCAGTGTTCTGTTTCAACAGGAAAGGGACTTATTTCTCGTTCGGACCGTTCAGCATGGACAATCAAGCAATCGGGCTTCTATGACAGTGAAAACTCTTTCATCCTGCTCTTCTCCTGCACTGACAGATTAGAAGATACCTTTAACATAGCACGGTGACAAAAAGCCTTTCCGGTGTGCAATTCCCACCCATACACTATAGGCAGTCTCTTCAACCATGTGTGAAGCTTTGCAAGTGGCAAAAGCAATTTCCATGTAATTATGGCCCACTTTAAGAACCAACAGCTTCCCATATTGATCATGCAGTCTTACACATTTAAATGGAAGGTATAAAACACCTCTTGTTCGGTTCCCGGCTGTGCCAAATGACGTTGTGTCCTTGGGCAAGGCACTTCACCCTACTTGCCTTGGGGGAGAATGTCCCTGTACTTACTGTAAGTCGCTCTGGATAAGAGTGTCTGCTAAATGTAATGTAAAAAACGAATCTTTTTGTCTTGCAGAGGTATGGTAATACACGAAACACGTGGTCATCCTCTCAGAGGTATAGACTGATTACCTTGCTTGACTGAGACAAATCTTTTGTTGGCAGCCTGGAAAAGTACTTGGGGGTGACTCTCCTCGAGGTCGAACAGCTCATCCTTGCCGGGCTTGGAGCAGCGTCCCGAGCGCAGTGTGCCGGTGGGGCCCATGGGGGTCAGGTACTTCCCATCGCAGTCCTTGAACGCCAGCTTGCCAGACTTGAGCTCCAGGGTGAAGGCGGTGGCGGGGGCGTTCGCCTTCACCAGCTTGCCGTCGTTGCTGAGGAAGCGGCTGTCGCACGTCTTCAGGCTGTACTTGCCCTCCGCGTACACCAGGGTGACCAGGGAGTCCACCCCCCAGGGGATGTTACTGGCCACGGAGATCTCT